>NC_143031.1:87960911-87965911 GCF_057628025.1 Oncorhynchus mykiss | reverse complement strand
TAGAAGGGGTCATGATGAGACTGGTAGTTATTGATAGAAGGGGTCAGGATGAGACTGGTAGTTATTGATAGAAGGGGACTGGGTCATGATGAGACTGGTAGTTATTGATAGAAGGGGTCAGGATGAGACTGGTAGTTATTGATAGAAGGGGGGGGGGGTGTGTGTGTGTGTGTGTGTGTGTGTGTGTGTGTGTGTGTGTGTGTGTGTGTGTGTGTGTGTGTGTGTGTGTGTGTGTGTGTGTGTGTGTGTGTGTGTGTGTGTGTGTGTGTGTGTGTGTGGAGTAATGGATAGCTGTAACTCATATTAACATCATCTAGTTAGTGCGAGCATACATTAACACATACACACACACACACACACACACACACACACACACACACACACACACACACACACACACACACACACACACACACACACACACTGATTGACAGAAACAGCTGACTCCCTGATTCATTAACTGTTGCAAATGCAGTGTATTACAATAGTGTCCTACCAAGCCAAAATGGCAGTGACCGCTCGCAGTGTTGAGCTGAGAAAAAGGACTTTCATTTACCTTTGGTTTCATAGTAACTTCATGCAGTTACTGCTGACAGGACCCCCATGTTCTCCATAACACAGTAGAACAGGACCCCCATGTTCTCCATAACACAGTAGAACAGGACCCCCATGTTCTCCATAACACAGTAGAACAGGACCCCCATGTTCTCTATAACACAGTAGAACAGGACCCCCATGTTCTCCATAACACAATAGAACAGGACCCCCATGTTCTCCATAACACAGTAGAACAGGACCCCCATGTTCTCCATAACACAGTAGAACAGGACCCCCATGTTCTCCATAACACAGTAGAACAGGACCCCCATGTTCTCCATAACACAGTATAACAGGACCCCCATGTTCTCCATAACACAATAGAGACAGGACCCCCATGTTCTCCATAACACAATAGAACAGGACCCCCATGTTCTCCATAACACAGTAGAACAGGACCCCCATGTTCTCCATAACACAGTAGAACAGGACCCCCATGTTCTCCATAACACAGTAGAACAGGACCCCCATGTTCTCCATAACACAATAGAACAGGACCCCCATGTTCTCCATAACACAATAGAACAGGACCCCCATGTTCTCCATAACACAGTATAACAGGACCCCCATGTTCTCCATAACACAATAGAACAGGACCCCCATGTTCTCCATAACACAATAGAACAGGACCCCCATGTTCTCCATAACACAATAGAACAGGACCCCCATGTTCTCCATAACACAGTATAACAGGACCCCCATGTTCTCCATAACACAATAGAACAGGACCCCCATGTTCTCCATAACACAGTAGAACAGGACCCCCATGTTCTCCATAACACAGTAGAACAGGACCCCCATGTTCTCCATAACACAGTAGAACAGGACCCCCATGTTCTCCATAACACAGTATAACAGGACCCCCATGTTCTCCATAACACAGTATAACAGGACCCCCATGTTCTCCATAACACAGTAGAACAGGACCCCCATGTTCTCCATAACACAGTAGAACAGGACCCCCATGTTCTCCATAACACAGTATAACAGGACCCCCATGTTCTCCATAACACAGTATAACAGGACCCCCATGTTCTCCATAACACAGTATAACAGGACCCCCATGTTCTCCATAACACAATAGAACAGGACCCCCATGTTCTCCATAACACAGTAGAACAGGACCCCCATGTTCTCCATAACACAATAGAACAGGACCCCCATGTTCTCCATAACACAGTATAACAGGACCCCCATGTTCTCCATAACACAATAGAACAGGACCCCCATGTTCTCTATAACACAATAGAACAGGACCCCCATGTTCTCCATAACACAATAGAGACAGGACCCCCATGTTCTCCATAACACAATAGAACAGGACCCCCATGTTCTCCATAACACAGTACAATAGAACAGGAACCCCATGTTCTCCATTACACAATAGAACAGTACCCCCATGTTCTCCATAACACAGTAGAACAGGACCCCCATGTTCTCCATAACACAATAGAACAGGACCCCCATGTTCTCCATAACACAGTACAATAGAACAGGACCCCCATGTTCTCCATAACACAGTAGAACAGGACCCCCATGTTCTCCATAACACAATAGAACAGGACCCCCATGTTCTCCATAACACAATAGAACAGGACCCCCATGTTCTCCATAACACAGTAGAACAGGACCCCCATGTTCTCCATAACACAATAGAACAGGACCCCCATGTTCTCCATAACACAGTAGAACAGGACCCCCATGTTCTCCATAACACAATAGAACAGGACCCCCATGTTCTCCATAACACAATAGAACAGGACCCCCATGTTCTCCATAACACAGTAGAACAGGACCCCCATGTTCTCCATAACACAATAGAGACAGGACCCCCATGTTCTCCATAACACAGTAGAGACAGGACCCCCATGTTCTCCATAACACAATAGAACAGGACCCCCATGTTCTCCATAACACAGTACAATAGAGACAGGACCCCATGTTCTCCATAACACAATAGAACAGGACCCCCATGTTCTCCATAACACAATAGAACAGGACCCCCATGTTCTCCATAACACAATAGAACAGGACCCCCATGTTCTCCATAACACAGTAGAACAGGACCCCCATGTTCTCCATAACACAATAGAACAGGACCCCCATGTTCTCCATAACACAATAGAACAGGACCCCCATGTTCTCCATAACACAGTAGAACAGGACCCCCATGTTCTCCATAACACAATAGAACAGGACCCCCATGTTCTCCATAACACAGTACAATAGAACAGGACCCCCATGTTCTCCATAACACAGTAGAACAGGACCCCCATGTTCTCCATAACACAATAGAACAGGACCCCCATGTTCTCCATAACACAATAGAACAGGACCCCATGTTCTCCATAACACAATAGAACAGGACCCCCATGTTCTCCATAACACAATAGAACAGGACCCCCATGTTCTCCATAACACAGTAGAACAGGACCCCCATGTTCTCCATAACACAATAGAACAGGACCCCCATGTTCTCCATAACACAATAGAACAGGACCCCCATGTTCTCCATAACACAGTAGAACAGGACCCCCATGTTCTCCATAACACAATAGAACAGGACCCCCATGTTCTCCATAACACAGTAGAATAGAACAGGACCCCCATGTTCTCCATAACACAGTAGAACAGGACCCCCATGTTCTCCATAACACAATAGAACAGGACCCCCATGTTCTCCATAACACAATAGAACAGGACCCCCATGTTCTCCATAACACAGTAGAACAGGACCCCCATGTTCTCCATAACACAATAGAACAGGACCCCCATGTTCTCCATAACACAATAGAACAGGACCCCCATGTTCTCCATAACACAGTAGAACAGGACCCCCATGTTCTCCATAACACAATAGAACAGGACCCCCATGTTCTCCATAACACAGTACAATAGAACAGGACCCCCATGTTCTCCATAACACAGTAGAACAGGACCCCCATGTTCTCCATAACACAATAGAACAGGACCCCCATGTTCTCCATAACACAATAGAACAGGACCCCATGTTCTCCATAACACAATAGAGACAGGACCCCCATGTTCTCCATAACACAATAGAACAGGACCCCCATGTTGGGTTAATACCGTTCCCGCCAGAGACCCCGGGTTCACTTCCCCGCTCTGCCATTCGCTACAAAATAAATACAGCCGTAGCAGGAACACAGTGGAATAGAGACCTTGACCCCCCCAGCTCTCTCTCTCTCCACTGGGTGTTGAGAACAATGAGAGTCTCAGTCTCTGCTTTAACCCGAGTAACATTGAGCCAGAGACCTCTGTAACGTTACTTAGGAGACACACACACACATTGGCTCAACCCCCTGCCCAGCCATCCTTAACGACAAAGTCACATGGTAACAGAGTGACCAATGAAAAGGCTGCTGTCACTAAAACTCTGGATAGCTGCTGCCTTGGTTCTATTTCAAAATGTCTTCCTTTAGGATCACAACACAAGTCACATGGTAACAGAGTGACCAATGAAAAGGCTGCTGTTACTAAAACTCTGGATAGCTGCTGCCTTGGTTCTACTTCAAAATGTCTTCCTTTAGGACCCACAACACAACATTAGTGACATCGCCAAAGACGGGACGATTCCGGTCGGTCACAAGACCGAGGCATAAAAGCTGCCTCTAGATCAGTTGTAAAACCCTTCGACACGTAGCCTGCCTCCCGACTGGTAGCCTATGCCCTACACACTGTAGGGTGCTTCTTTAGTGGATAGGGGGCCATTTGGGACCAAGGTCGTAGTCAACAACAGTCGTGATGCCAAAAACACAGAGTCAGAAAACCATGAGGCACATATATATTATAGTGATTAACTGTCAAAACGGCCTGATGGTAAAACACTGAAGAAACACTGAACTAAAACTGAACTAACACTGAACTAAAATACTGAACTAAAACACTGAACTAAAACACTGAAGAAACACTGACCTGAAACACTGAAGAAACACTGAACTAAAACACTGAAGAAACACTGAACTAAAACACTTAACTAAAACTGAACTAAAAAACTGAACTAAAATACTGAAGAAACACTGAACTAAAACACTGAACTAAAACTGAACTAAAACACTGAACTAAAATACTGAAGAAACACTGAACTAAAACACTGAAGAAACACTGAACTAAAATACTGAAGAAACACTGAACTAAAACACTGAACTAAAATACTGAACTAAAACACTGAACTAACACTGAACTAAAATACTGAAGAAACACTGAACTAAAACACTGAAGAAACACTGAACTAAAACTGAACTAACACTGAACTAAAACTGAACTAACACTGAACTCAAACACTGAACTAAACACTGAACTCAAACACTGAACTAAAATACTGAAGAAACACTGAACTAAAACACTGAAGAAACACTGAACTAAAATACTGAAGAAACACT
>NC_143031.1:87948411-87958411 GCF_057628025.1 Oncorhynchus mykiss | reverse complement strand
ACCAATCTCTGACTCAGTATAACTAATGTGAAGGGAGGAACTAGCATTTAGGAGAGGAGACTAAAGGGAACTGTAGTTTTTAGGAAGGTTTTCATGTTTCAGTTTGTAGTTTTAAGCCAGGTTTAGATTTTACAATTCTCCCCCCCCCCTCCCCCATCTCCTCCTTCAAAAGGACCTAGTAAGTCATATTGGTGTGTGTGTGTGTGTGTGTGTGTGTGTGTGTACATAACAACGGTAAATGCGTTCCCAGCACGGCCCAAGCTAAGTAAACAGCACACACCTTAGTGAGTAGCTAAGAGAGAGAGAGATACAGGGAAAAAGAGAGGAGGGCGAGAGAGTGAGAAAGAGAGAGAGAGATGGAAAGAGAGAGGGGAGAGAGAGAGAGGGAGAGAGAGAGGAGAGAGAGAGGAGAGAGGTGAGAGAGAGATGGAAAGAGAGAGGGGGGAGAAAGTGAGAGAGAGAGAGAGAGAGAGAGAGAGAGAGAGAGAGAGAGAGAGAGGGAAAGAGAGAGGGGGCGAGAGTGAGAGAGAGAGAGAGTGAGAGTGAGAGAGAGTGAGAGAGTCAAGAGAAGAGACTAAAGAGAGTTTCAAGGACTATCAAAACTAAACAGGCTCCTTCTCGCATCAATGACTGGGGGAGTGGTGGCCTATTAACATACAGCCTTGAGAGAGAGATCTCAGCTTCTCTGTCAAATCAAAAAAATGAAAATTAACAACAGTAACAAATGGTCTGATGAAGAATGCAAAAACATAAGAAAGAAATAGAGAAAACTATCCATCTAAAAACCCAGAAAACCTGAGTCTACGCCTTCACTACAGTGAATCACTAAAACAATACAGAAATACACTACGGAAAAAGAAGGAACAGCACTTCAGAAATCAGCTTAATGTAATTGAAGAATCCATAGACTCTAACCACTTCTGGGAAAATTGGAAAACACTAAACAAACAAGGACACAAATAATTATCTATCCAAAATGGAGATGTATGGGTAAACCACTTCTCCAATCTTTTTGGCTCTATGACAAAGAATAAAGAGCAAAAAAATATACATGATCAAATACAGATCTTAGAATCAACTATTAAAGACGACCAGAACCCACTGGATTCCAGAACACACTGGATTCCAGAACCCACTGGATTCCAGAACACACTGGATTCCAGAACACACTGGATTCTCCAATTACCTTGAATGAACTACAGGACAAAATACAAACCCTCCAACCCAAAAGGCCTGTGGTGTTGACAGTATTCTAAATGAAATGATAAAATATATAGACAACAAATTCCAATTGGCTATACTAAAACTCTTTAATCATCCTTAGCTCTGTTATATTTGGAACCAAGGACTGATTGCCCAAATCCACAAAAGTGGAGACAAATTTGACCCCAATAACTCTTTCCATCTCTCTTTCCATCTCTTAATATGCGTCAACAGCAACCTTGGGAAAATCCTCTGCATTATCATTAACAGCAGACTCGTACATTTCCTCAGTGAAAATAATGTACTGAGAAAATGTCAAATTGGCTTTTTACTAAATTACCGTACAACAGACCACGTATTCACCCTGCACACCCTAATTGACAAACATCAAAACAAAACAAAGGCAGAGTCTTCTCATGCTTTGTCGATTTAAAAAAAAGCTTTCGACTCAATTTGGCACGAGGGTCCGCTATACAAATTGATGGGGAAAAACATTATACAATCCATGTACACAAACAACAAGTTGTATTAAAGTTAAAATTGGCAAAATACACACATTTCTTTCAACAGGGTCGTGGGGTGAGACAGGGATGCAGCTTAAGCCCCACCCTCTTCAACATATATATCAACGAATTGGCAAGGGTACTAGAACAGTCTGCAGCACCCAGCCTCACCCTACTAGAATCTGAAGTCAAATGTCTACTGTTTGCTGATGATCTGGTGCTTCTGTCACCAACCAAGGAGGGCCTACAGCAGCACCTAGATCTTATGCACAGATTCTGTCAGACCTGGGCCCTGACAGTAAATCTCAGTAAGACCAAAATACTGGTGTTCCAAAAAAGGTCCAGTTGCCAGGACCACAAATACAAATTCCATCTAGACACCGTTGCCCTAGACCACAGAAAAAACTATACATACCTCTGCCTAAACATCAGTGCCACAGGTAACTTCCACAAAGCTGCGAACGATCTGAGAGACAAGGCAAGAAGGGCCTTCTAGGCCATCAAAAGGAACATAAAATTTGACATGCAAACTAGGATCTGGCTAAAAATACTTGAATCAGTTATAGAACCCATTGCCCTTTATGGTTGTGAGGTCTGGGGTGTGGGAAAAACACTGAATTGAGACTCTGCATGAGGAATTCTGCAAAAAATATCCTCAGTTTACATGTGAAACACCAAATAATGCATGCAGAGCAGAATTAGAACAGAGAGAGAGACAGAGAGAAGGGGGAGAGAGACAGACAGACAGAGACGATAGGCCGATACCCACTAATGATCAAAATCCAGAAAAGAGCCGTTAAATTCCACAACCACCTAAAAGGAAGCGATTCCCAAACCTTCCATAACAAAGCCATCACCTACAGAGAGATGAACCTGGAGAAGAGTCCCCAAAGCAAGCTGGTCCTGGGGCTCTGTTCACAAACACAAACACACCCTACAGAGCCCCAGGACAGCAGCACAATTAGACCCAATTAACAAAAAAACAGAGCAAACTAGAATGCTATTTGTCCCTAAACAGAGAGTACACAGCGGCAGAATACCTGACCACTGTGACTGACCCAAAATTAAGGAAAGCTTTGACTATGTACAGACTCAGTGAGCATAGCCTTGCTATTGAGAAAGGCCACCGCAGGCAGACCTGGCTCTCAAGAGAAGACAGGCTATGTGCACACTGCCCACAAAATGAGGTGGAAACTGAGCTGCACTTCCTAACCTCCTGCCCAATGTATGACCATAATTAGAGACACATTTTTCCCTCAGATTACACAGATCCACAAAGAATTCAAAAACAAACCAAATCTTGATAAGCTCCCATATCTACTGGGTGAAATACGGTATGACATCACAGCAGCAAGATTTGTGACCTGTTGCCACGAGAAAAGGGCAACCAGTGAAGAACACACACCATTGTAAATACAACCCATATTTATGCTTATTTATTTTATTATTTATTCTTATTTATTCTAGCCCTTGAATTGAATTGAATTGACAGAGAGAGAGAGGGGGGGGGGGGGGGGGGAGAGAGACAGAGACAGAGAGTGAGAGAGAGAGAGAGGGGGGAGGGGGGGAGAGAGAGAGAGACAGAGAGGGAGAGAGAGAGACAGAGACAGAGACAGAGAGAGAGAGCGAGAGAGAGAGAGAGAGAGAGAGAGAGAGACAGAGAGGGAGGGAGAGAGAGAGACAGAGAGAGAGAGAGAGAGAGAGAGACAGAGAGAGAGAGAGAGAGAGAGAGAGAGAGAGAGAGAGAGAGAGAGAGGGAGGAGAGAGAGAGAGAGAGAAAGAGCCTTTCCCCCTTTCTAACCCTGTTGATGTGAAACCAGATGAAAGATGAACTGTCAGTCATCAGCATCAGCAGATTCATGGTGTTCAGATGACCGGCCGCCCAGGTCACCTGACCAGTGATCAACCATTAACCGTTTATACCACAGGAAGACACGAACGAGGGACCGGCCTCCCAGGTCACCTGACCAGTGATCAACCATTAACCGTTTATACCACAGGAAGACACGAACGAGGGACCGGCCTCCCAGGTCACCTGACCAGTGATCAACCATTAACCGTTTATACCACAGGAAGACACGAACGAGGGAATGAGTGACTCGACTGATGGAAGACAGAAAAACATCCCTCCTTCAATCATTACACACACACACACACACACACACACACACACACACACACACACACACACACACACACACACACACACACACACACACACACACACACTCTCGCTCCAAAGGCCCACCTAAGCCCTTTGTAACCTAAGGAATCTGCCTAGTAGACAAACCTGGCAATAAACAGGAATCAACCCAGCAATCTAGCTGTAATATACTGTCCAACAGCCATCGTAAAGGAGAATGAGCAGTCAGTTATCTAGGGGGTTCTCAGTCCTCTTCCTGTACTCCCTGTTCACCCACAACTACTGTCCAACAGCCATCGTAAAGGAGAATGAGCAGACAGTTATCTAGGGGGTTCTCAGTCCTCTTCCTGTACTCCCTGTTCACCCACAACTGCGTGGCCAAGCAAGGCTCCAACACCATCATTAAGTTTGCCGACGACACGACAGTGGTAGGGCCCGATCACCGACAACGATGAGACAGCCTATAGGGAGGAGATGGGCTACAGGGAGGAGGTCAGAGACCTGGTGGTAGGGCCCGATCACCGACAACGATGAGACGGCCTACAGGGAGGAGGTCAGAGACCTGGTGGTACCAGGACAACAACCTCTCCCTCAACGATGAGACGGCCTACAGGGAGGAGGTCAGAGACCTGGTGGTACCAGGACAACAACCTCTACAGGACTAAAGGAGGACCGAAACAGGCCCACATTCACATCGATGAGGTTGTAGTGGAGAGCTTCAAGCTCCTTGGTGTCCACATCACTAACAAACTACCATGGTCCAAACACACCATGACAGTCGTGAAGCTGGCACAACAAAACCTATTCCCCCTCAGGAGGCTGAAAAGATTTGGCATGGGTCCTCAGATCCTCAGAAGGTTCTACAGCTGCACCATCGAGAGCATCCTGACTGGTTGCATCACCGCCTGGTATGGTACCTACTCGGCATCTGACCGCAAGGTGCAACAGAGGGTAGTGAGTACTGCCCAGTACATCACTGGGGCCAAGCTTCCTGACATCCAGGACCTATATAATGGGACATCCAGGATCTATATCATAGGAACATCCAGGACCTATATCCTAGGGACATCCAGGATCTATATAATGGGACATCCAGGATCTACATACTAGGGACATCCAGGACCTATATACTAGGGACATCAAGGACCTATATAATGGGACATCCAGAATCTATATACTAGGGACATCCAGGACCTATATAATGGGACATCCAGGACCTGTATAATGGGACATCCAGGATCTATATCATAGGAACATCCAGGACCTATATCCTAGGGACATCCAGGATCTATATAATGGGACATCCAGGATCTACATACTAGGGACATCCAGGACCTATATCCTAGGGACATCCAGGACCTATATAATGGGACATCCAGGACCTATATACTAGGGACATGCAGGATCTATATCCTAGGGACATCCAGGACCTATATACTAGGGACATCCAGGACCTATATACTAGGGACATGCAGGATCTATATCCTAGGGACATCCAGGACCTATATACTAGGAACATCCAGGACCTATATACTAGGGACATGCAGGATCTATATCCTAGGGACATCCAGGACCTATATACTAGGGACATCCAGGACCTATATACTGGATGTTGGGGTTTGACTGTATTACTAGCCTAGTGGTTAGAGAGTTGGGCCAGTAACCGAAAGGTTGCTGGATTGAATCCCTGAGCTGACAAGGTAAAAATCTGTCGTTCTGCCCCCTGAACAAGGCAGTTAACCCACTGTTCCTAGACCAGTTAACCCACTGTTCCTAGACCAGTTAACCCAGTGTTCCTAGACCAGTTAACCCACTATTCCTAGACCAGTTAACCCACTGTTCCTAGACCAGTTAACCCACTGTTCCACTGTTCCTAGACCAGTAAACCCACTGTTCCTAGACCAGTTAACCCACTGTTCCACTGTTCCTAGACCAGTTAACCCACTGTTCCTGGACCAGTTAACCCACTGTTCCTAGACCAGTTAACCCACTGTTCCACTGTTCCTAGACCAGTTAACCCACTGTTCCACTGTTCCTAGACCAGTTAACCCACTGTTCCTAGACCAGTTAACCCACTGTTCCACTGTTCCTAGACCAGTAAACCCACTGTTCCACTGTTCCTAGACCAGTTAACCCCACTGTTCCTAGACCAGTTAACCCACTGTTCCTAGACCAGCTAACCCACTGTTCCTAGACCAGTAAACCCACTGTTCCACTGTTCCTAGACCAGTTAACCCACTGTTCCTAGACCAGTTAACCCACTGTTCCCCTGTTCCTAGACCAGTTAACCCACTGTTCCTAGACCAGTTAACCCACTGTTCCCCTGTTCCTAGACCAGTTAACCCACTGTTCCTAGACCGTCATTGTAAAGAAGAGTTTGTTCTTATTAACAGACTTGCCTAGTTAAATAAAGGTTCATTTCCACCCCTCCTCACCTCGTCTCCCCCTCTCCTCTCCCCCTCCACTCCATTTCCCCCTCTCTCCCTCTCCTCCCACTCCTACCTCCCAACTCCCCCTCTCTCCCCCTCTCACCCTCTCCTCTCCCATCTCCCACTCTCTCCTCTCCATTAAACTTGAGTGAACAAGAGGTATGAGGGTGACAGGTACAGGAACCAGGATAATGAAGGAGGGAGGAAAGGGAAGGGGAGAGGGGGGGTAATGCTGGGACATCACACCACGGAGAGGTGGAGAGAGGGGATAATGAAGGAGGGAGGAAAGGGGAGAGGAGGGGGGGTAATTCTGGGACATCACACCACAGAGAGGTGGAGAGAGGGGATAATGAAGGAGGGAGGAAAGGGGAGAGGAGGGGGGGGGAATTCTGGGACATCACACCACAGAGAGGTGGAGAGAGGGGATAATGAAGGAGGGAGGAAAGGGGAGAGGAGGGGGGGTAATGCTGGGACATCACACCACAGAGAGGTGGAGAGAGGGAACAAGGAGAGGCATTAAAGAAGGCAGAGAGGGAAAGGAGTGGAAGAAGGGAGGAGGGGAAGGAGAGAACCAAGTGTTCCCTCGATCTCTTCAACCCCCCCACCTGCCTGGCACTAGAAAGCTCTTCAAATGTGAAACTGGCCCACCGACACACACACACACACACACACACACACACACACACACACACACACACACACACACACACACACACACACACACACACACACTTCTGGTTGTATTCAGTTCATTTACCGAACCTCCCCTCTGATCCTTCCCCGGTTCTCATGTTGTGATCTCCGCCACTGACTAACCGATCTGATCATTCTCATGTTGTGTTCTCCAACTAACCACTCTGATCATTCTCATGTTGTGTTCTCCACCTAACCGATCTGATCATTCTCATGTTGTGTTCTCCAACTAACCGATCTGATCATTCTCATGTTGTGTTCTCCAACTAACCGATCTGATCATTCTCATGTTGTGTTCTCCAACTAACCGCTCTGATCATTCTCATATTGTGTTCTCCAACTAACCGATCTGATCATTCTCATGTTGTGTTCTCCAACTAACCGATCTGATCATTCTCATGTTGTGTTCTCCAACTAACCGATCTGATCATTCTCATGTTGTGTTCTCCACCACTGACAAAACCACTCTGATCATTCTCATGTTGTCTTCTCCAACTAACCAATCTGATCATTCTCATGTAGTGATCTCCGCCACTGATAAAACCACTCTGATCATTCTCATGTTGTGATCTCCGCCACTGATAAAACCACTCTGATCATTCTCATGTTGTGATCTCCGCCACTGATAAAACCACTCTGATCATTCTCATGTTGTGTTCTCCAACTAACCGATCTGATCATTCTCATGTTGTGATCTCCGCCACTGATAAAACCACTCTGATCATTCTCATGTTGTGATCTCCGCCACTGATAAAACCACTCTGATCATTCTCATGTTGTGATCTCCGCCACTGATAAAACCACTCTGATCATTCTCATGTTGTGTTCTCCAACTAACCGATCTGATCATTCTCATGTTGTGATCTCCGCCACTGATAAAACCACTCTGATCATTCTCATGTTGTGATCTCCGCCACTGATAAAACCACTCTGATCATTCTCATGTTGTGTTCTCCAACTAACCGATCTGATCATTCTCATGTAGTGTTCTCCGCCACTGATAAAACCACTCGGATCATTCTCATGTTGTGATCTCCGCCACTGATAAAACCACTCTGATCATTCTCATGTTGTGATCTCCGCCACTGATAAAACCACTCTGATCATTCTCATGTTGTGTTCTCCAACTAACCGATCTGATCATTCTCATGTTGTGATCTCCGCCACTGATAAAACCACTCTGATCATTCTCATGTTGTGTTCTCCAACTAACCAATCTGATCATTCTCATGTTGTGATCTCCGCCACTGATAAAACCACTCTGATCATTCTCATGTTGTGATCTCCGCCACTGATAAAACCACTCTGATCATTCTCATGTTGTGTTCTCCAACTAACCAATCTGATCATTCTCATGTTGTGATCTCCGCCACTGATAAAACCACTCTGATCATTCTCATGTTGTGTTCTCCGCCACTGATAAAACCACTCTGATCATTCTCATGTTGTGATCTCCGCCACTGATAAAACCACTCTGATCATTCTCATGTTGTGTGCTCCAACTAACCAATCTGATCATTCTCATGTTGTGATCTCCACCACTGATAAAACCACTCTGATCATTCTCATGTTGTGAACTCCGCCACTGATAAAACCACTCTGATCATTCTCATGTAGTGATCTCCGCCACTGATAAAACCACTCTGATCATTCTCATGTTGTGATCTCCGCCACTGATAAAACCACTCTGATCATTCTCATGTTGTGATCTCCGCCACTGATAAAACCACTCTGATCATTCTCATGTTGTGATCTCCACCACTGATAAAACCACTCTGATCATTCTCATGTTGTGAACTCCGCCACTAATAAAACCACTCTGATCATTCTCATGTTGTGATCTCCACCACTGATAAAACCACTCTGATCATTCTCATGTTGTGATCTCCGCCACTGATAAAACCACTCTGATCATTCTCATGTTGTGATCTCCGCCACTGATAAAACCACTCTGATCATTCTCATGTTGTGTTCTCCAACTAACCGATCTGATCATTCTCATGTTGTGATCTCCGCTACTGATAAAACCACTCTGATCATTCTCATGTTGTGATCTCCGCCACTGATAAAACCACTCTGATCATTCTCATGTTGTGATCTCCGCCACTGATAAAACCACTCTGATCATTCTCATGTTGTGTTCTCCAACTAACCAATCTGATCATTCTCATGTAGTGATCTCCACCACTGATAAAACCACTCTGATCATTCTCATGTTGTGTTCTCCAACTAACCGATCTGATCATTCTCATGTTGTGATCTCCGCCACTGATAAAACCACTCTGATCATTCTCATGTTGTGATCTCCGCCACTGATAAAACCACTCTGATCATTCTCATGTAGTGATCTCCGCCACTGATAAAACCACTCTGATCATTCTCATGTTGTGATCTCCGCCACTGATAAAACCACTCTGATCATTCTCATGTTGTGATCTCCACCACTGATAAAACCACTCTGATCATTCTCATGTTGTGATCTCCGCCACTGATAAAACCACTCTGATCATTCTCATGTTGTGATCTCCGCCACTGATAAAACCACTCTGATCATTCTCATGTAGTGATCTCCACCACTGATAAAACCACTCTGATCATTCTCATGTTGTGATCTCCGCCACTGATAAAACCACTCTGATCATTCTCATGTTGTGATCTCCGCCACTGATAAAACCACTCTGATCATTCTCATGTAGTGATCTCCACCACTGATAAAACCAATCTGATCATTCTCATGCCTTGGTATGACAGTACAATGTTGAGTGTGTTTTTATCAGCTCAGTAAAGTGTCTCAACCTAATGCCTCGCTTATCTTCTGTGGGCGTTGTCATTCTGCTCTCTCTCTCTCTCTGCGTCTCAGGTTAGTCTCGCAACAATCTAACAAACGGTCCCCTCCGACCAATCACAATGGAGAATAACAGCTGTAACCATGGAGATCCCCATCCTGCTGAGTCATGACCTCCATTACATGACTTTATGATGCTGTACTTCCACAAAATGGCTGCCGGCGCGGCGTCACGTAGCAGGCC
>NC_143031.1:87935911-87943411 GCF_057628025.1 Oncorhynchus mykiss | reverse complement strand
ATCACTATTGAATCTTCACTAGTGAACCATCACTAGTGAACCTTCACTACTGAACCATCACTACTGAACCATCACTACAACTCTCTGTATTCACAATCATCAGCTTCCTGCTACAGTGAAGCAGGGAAGATATAACATCTACAATCTCACACCTCTTTTTCACAGTAGAACCAAAAGAATAGGTCAGATTATATATTACACAATACATATAGAGAATGGACCGGAAATATCCACCACAATAACACTAACCAGACCATAATAACACTAACCAGTGGTATGGATATTACCATAACAACACTAACCAGACCATAACAACACTAACCAGACCATAATAACACTAACCAGACCATAATAACACTAACCAGACCACAATAACACTAACCAGACCATAATAACACTAACCAGTGGTATGGATATTACCATAACAACACTAACCAGACCATAATAACACTAACCAGACCATAATAACACTAACCAGACCATAATAACACTAACCAGACCATAATAACACTAACCAGTGGTATGGATATTACCATAATAACACTAACCAGACCATAACAACACTAACCAGACCATAATAACACTAACCAGACCATAATAACTCTAACCAGACCATAATAACACTAACCAGACCATAATAACACTAACCAGACCATAATAACACTAACCAGACCATAATAACACTAACCAGTGGTATGGATATTACCATAACAACACTAACCAGACCATAATAACACTAACCAGACCATAATAACACTAACCAGACCATAATAACACTAACCAGTGGTATGGATATTACCATAATAACACTAACCAGACCATAATAACACTAACCAGACCATAATAACACTAACCAGACCATAATAACACTAACCAGACCATAATAACACTAACCAGACATTAAATAACAATAACCAGTGGTATGGATATTACCATAATAACACTAACCAGTGGTATGGATATTACCATAACAACACTAACCAGACCCTAATAACAGTAACCAGACCATAATAACACTAACCAGACCATAATAACACTAACCAGACCATAATAACACTAACCAGACCATAATAACACTTATTCAACGATTCTACAGACAACTCAACCAGAACACACACACTCAACCAGAACACACACTCAACCAGAACACACACACACAACCAGAACACACACTCAACCAGAACACACACTCAACCAGAACACACACTCAACCAGAACACACACTCAACCAGAACACACACACTCAACCAGAACACACACTCAACCAGAACACACACACACAACCAGAACACACACTCAACCAGAACACACACACATTCAACCAGAACACACACTCTACCAGAACACACACACTCAACCAGAACACACACACACACACAACCAGAACACACACACACACAACCAGAACACACACACACACACCAGAACACACACACACTCAACCAGAACACACACACACAACCAGAACACACACACACAACCAGAACACACACACACACACCAGAACACACACACACTCAACCAGAACACACACACAACCAGAACACACACACACACCAGAACACACACACACACAACCAGAACACACACACACACACACAACCAGTCACAGTTTTACCTGTCTGGAGCAGTGAGGCAAGCTGTCCAAACCAAGGAGCCTCAGGCTGTCTGTCCCCTCTCTGTCCAAACCAAGGAGCCTCAGGGTGTCTGTCTGCTCTCTGTCCAAACCAAGGAGCCTCAGGCTGTCTGTCCCCTCTCTATCCAAACCAAGGAGCCTCAGGCTGTCTGTCCCCTCTCTATCCAAACCAAGGAGCCTCAGGGTGTCTGTCTGCTCTCTGTCCAAACCAAGGAGCCTCAGGCTGTCTGTCCCCTCTCTGTCCAAACCAAGGAGCCTCAGGCTGTCTATCTGCTCTCTGTCCACTCTCTGACAATCTGTGATGCTGTCACACTCTACTTGCCTGCAGAGTGTGTGCTTAGGTTCCAAAGGTGGCCTAGTGTTTACCTAATGCCAAGGAGGGAGGGGCGGGGCCACTGGGTACAGGTAACCCCCTCCCTCCTCCTCCTCCTCTCTCTCACGTCCTCCTTCTCACCCCTCCCTCCCTCTCACCTCCTCCTTCTCACATCTCCCTCCCTCCCTCCTTCCTCCTCTCTCTCCCACCCCCCTCCCACCCTCTTCCCTCAGTCCTGATTGGGTAAGAGAGAGAGCAGGTAGCTCATTGACAACACTCAGTGAGAGTTCAATAGAGCACTTGTAGTGTGTGTGTGTGTGTGTGTGTGTGCGTGTGTGTGCGCGTGCGCGTGCGCGTGCGCGTGTGTGTGTTGGTGCTCCTATCCTTGTTGGGACCTAATATCCTGAAAAGTCCCCACAAGGACAGTTAAACAAGCTGAATGATCCATAATGGGGGCCATTTCCCACATCCCCATGAGGACAGAGGTTATTTTTAAGATTAGGGTTTAGGTTTTAGGGTTTAGGGTTACAATCAGGGTTACGGATAGAATTAGATTTAGGTTAAGGGGTTAGAGGTTATCTTCAGGGTTAGAATAAGGGATTAGATTAAGGGGTTAGTGGTTATCTTCAGGGTTAGAATTAGGGTTTAGGTTAAGGGGTTAGAGGTTATCTCCAGGGTTAGAATTAGGGTTTAGGTTAAGGGGTTAGAGGTTATCTTCAGGGTTAGAATTAGGGTTTAGGGTTTAGGGTTTATCTTCTTGTCAGTGAAATATTAACAAACGACTCTGTTAATGAAGGACCTACATTATAATCACGGATTCTCCAGAAACTATTTGCTGACTGAGGATAACCTATGGTACAGTGCTATATTAACCAGACCATCCCCTGGTACAGTGCTATATTAACCAGACCATCCCCTGGCACAGTGCTATATTAACCAGACCATCCTCTGGTACAGTGCTATATTAACCAGACCATCCCCTGGTACAGTGCTATATTAACCAGACCATCCCCTGGTACAGTGTTATATTAACCAGACCATCCCCTGGTACAGTGCTATATTAAACAGACCATCCCCTGGCACAGTGCTATATTAACCAGACCATCCCCTGGCACAGTGCTATATTAACCAGACCATCCCCTGGTACAGTGCTATATTAAACAGACCATCCCCTGGCACAGTGCTATATTAACCAGACCATCCCCTGGCACAGTGCTATATTAACCAGACCATCCCCTGACACAGTGCTATATTAACCAGACCATCCCCTGGCACAGTGCTATATTAACCAGACCATCCCCTGGTACAGTGCTATATTAAACAGACCATCCCCTGGCACAGTGCTATATTAACCAGACCATCCCCTGGCACAGTGCTATATTAACCAGACCATCCCCTGGTACAGTGCTATATTAAACAGACCATCCCCTGGCACAGTGCTATATTAACCAGACCATCCCCTGACACAGTGCTATATTAACCAGACCATCCCCTGGTACAGTGCTATATTAACCAGACCATCCCCTAGCATGGTACAGTGCTATATTAACCAGACCATCCCCTGGTACAGTGCTATATTAAACAGACCATCCCCTGGCACAGTGCTATATTAACCAGACCATCCCCTGGTACAGTGCTATATTAACCAGACCATCCCCTGGCACAGTGCTATATTAACCAGACCATCCCCTGGCACAGTGCTATATTAACCAGACCATCCCCTGGTACAGTGCTATATTAACCAGACCATCCCCTGGCACAGTGCTATATTAACCAGACCATCCCCTGGCACAGTGCTATATTAACCAGACCATCCCCTGGTACAGTGCTATATTAACCAGACCATCCCCTGGTACAGTGCTATATTAACCAGACCATCCCCTGGTACAGTGCTATATTAACCAGACCATCCCCTGGTACAGTGCTATATTAACCAGACCATCCCCTGGTACAGTGCTATATTAACCAGACCATCCCCTGGTACAGTGCTATATTAACCAGACCATCCCCTGGCACAGTGCTATATTAACCAGACCATCCCCTGGTACAGTGCTATATTAACCAGACCATCCCCTGGTACAGTGCTATATTAACCAGACCATCCCCTGGCACAGTGCTATATTAACCAGACCATCCCCTGGTACAGTGCTATATTAACCAGACCATCCCCTGGTACAGTGCTATATTAACCAGACCATCCCCTGGTACAGTGCTATATTAACCAGACCATCCCCTGGTACAGTGCTATATTAACCAGACCATCCCCTGGTACAGTGTTATATTAACCAGACCATCCCCTGGTACAGTGCTATATTAACCAGACCATCCCCTGGCACAGTGCTATATTAACCAGACCATCCCCTGGTACAGTGCTATATTAACCAGACCATCCCCTGGTACAGTGCTATATTAACCAGACCATCCCCTGGCACAGTGCTATATTAACCAGACCATCCCCTGGCACAGTGCTATATTAACCAGACCATCCCCTGGCACAGTGCTATATTAACCAGACCATCCCCTGGTACAGTGTTATATTAACCAGACCATCCCCTGACACAGTGCTATATTAACCAGACCATCCCCTGGTACAGTGCTATATTAACCAGACCATCCCCTGGCACAGTGCTATATTAACCAGACCATCCCCTGGTACAGTGTTATATTAACCAGACCATCCCCTGGTACAGTGTTATATTAACCAGACCATCCCCTGGTACAGTGCTATATTAACCAGACCATCCCCTGGCACAGTGCTATATTAACCAGACCATCCCCTGGTACAGTGCTATATTAACCAGACCATCCCTGGCATGGCACAGTGCTATATTAACCAGACCATCCCCTGGCACAGTGCTATATTAACCAGACCATCCCCTGGTACAGTGCTATATTAACCAGACCATCCTCTGGCACAGTGCTATATTAACCAGACCATCCCCTGGTACAGTGCTATATTAACCAGACCATCCCCTGGCATGGTGCTATATTAACCAGACCATCCCCTGGTACAGTGCTATATTAACCAGACCATCCCCTGGCACAGTGCTATATTAACCAGACCATCCCCTGGTACAGTGCTATATTAACCAGACCATCCCCTGGTACAGTGCTATATTAACCAGACCATCCCCTGGCACAGTGCTATATTAACCAGACCATCCCCTGGTACAGTGCTATATTAACCAGACCATCCACCTGTCCATTATGTCTTAGAGACTACCACACCTGTCCATCATGTCTTAGAGACTTCCACACCTGTCCATTATGTCTTAGAGACTACCACACCTGTCCATTATGTCTTAGAGAGTACCACACCTGTCCATTATGTCTTAGAGACTTCCACACCTGTCCATTATGTCTTAGAGACTACCACACCTGTCCATTATG
Organism: Oncorhynchus mykiss; assembly: GCF_057628025.1. Lineage (NCBI taxonomy): Eukaryota > Metazoa > Chordata > Actinopteri > Salmoniformes > Salmonidae > Oncorhynchus > Oncorhynchus mykiss. The sequence goes on along the minus strand of NC_143031.1, from coordinate 87,938,072 downwards.
TCTTAGAGACTACCACACCTGTCCATCATGTCTTAGAGACTTCCACACCTGTCCATTATGTCTTAGAGACTTCCACACCTGTCCATTATGTCTTAGAGAGTACCACACCTGTCCATTATGTCTTAGAGAGTACCACACCTGTCCATTATGTCTTAGAGAGTACCACACCTGTCCATTATGTCTTAGAGAGTACCACACCTGTCCATTATGTCTTAGAGAGTACCACACCTGTATACCAAGGGAAATAGTTCAGTTGTTTTGTGTGGTGGTGAATATTCACTAACTTTAGCTCTGAGAAGGTCATGTTTTCCAACACAGACCTCAACAAGATAAATATTTCACTAATGTTAGTTATCAGTCTGAGAAGGTAGGTTTCTCTTTCAGGTCTTAAACTACCTCTACTAATCCTCATGTGTCCATGTAGGTTTCTGTTTCAGGTTTAAACTACCTCTACTAATCCTCATGTGTCTGAGAAGGTAGGTTTCTGTTTCAGGTTTAATCTACCTCTACTAATCCTCATATGTCCATGTAGGTTTCTGTTTCAGGTTTAATCTACCTCTACTAATCCTCATGTGTCCATGTAGGTCTCTGTTTCAGGTTTAATCTACCTCTACTAATCCTCATGTGTCCATGTAGGTTTCTGTTTCAGGTTTAATCTACCTCTACTAATCCTCATGTGTCCATGTGGGTCTCTGTTTCAGGTTTAATCTACCTCTACTAATCCTCATGTGTCCATGTAGGTTTCTGTTTCAGGTTTAATCTACCTCTACTAATCCTCATGTGTCCATGTAGGTCTCTGTTTCAGGTTTAATCTACCTCTACTAATCCTCATGTGTCCATGTAGGTTTCTGTTTCAGGTTTAATCTACCTCTACTAATCCTCATGTGTCTGAGAAGGTAGGTCTCTGTTTCAGGTTTAATCTACCTCTACTAATCCTCATGTGTCCATGTAGGTTTCTGTTTCAGGTTTAATCTACCTCTACTAATCCTCATGTGTCCATGTAGGTTTCTGTTTCAGGTTTAATCTACCTCTACTAATCCTCATGTGTCCATGTAGGTTTCTGTTTCAGGTTTAATCTACCTCTACTAATCCTCATGTGTCCATGTAGGTCTCTGTTTCAGGTTTAATCTACCTCTACTAATCCTCATGTGTCCATGTAGGTTTCTGGTTCAGGTTTAATCTACCTCTACTAATCCTCATGTGTCCATGTAGGTCTCTGTTTCAGGTTTAATCTACCTCTACTAATCCTCATGTGTCTGAGAAGGTAGGTCTCTGTTTCAGGTTTAAACTACCTCTACTAATCCTCATGTGTCCATGTAGGTTTCTGTTTCAGGTTTAATCTACCTCTACTAATCCTCATGTGTCCATGTAGGTTTCTGTTTCAGGTTTAATCTACCTCTACTAATCCTCATGTGTCCATGTAGGTCTCTGTTTCAGGTTTAATCTACCTCTACTAATCCTCATGTGTCCATGTAGGTCTCTGTTTCAGGTTTAATCTACCTCTACTAATCCTCATGTGTCCATGTAGGTTTCTGTTTCAGGTTTAATCTACCTCTACTAATCCTCATGTGTCCATGTAGGTCTCTGTTTCAGGTTTAATCTACCTCTACTAATCCTCATGTGTCCATGTAGGTCTCTGTTTCAGGTTTAAACTACCTCTACTAATCCTCATGTGTCCATGTGGGTCTCTGTTTCAGGTTTAATCTACCTCTACTAATCCTCATGTGTCTGAGAAGGTAGGTCTCTGTTTCAGGTTTAAACTACCTCTACTAATCCTCATGTGTCCATGTAGGTTTCTGGTTCAGGTTTAATCTACCTCTACTAATCCTCATGTGTCCATGTAGGTTTCTGTTTCAGGTTTAATCTACCTCTACTAATCCTCATGTGTCCATGTAGGTTTCTGTTTCAGGTTTAAACTACCTCTACTAATCCTCATGTGTCCATGTAGGTTTCTGTTTCAGGTTTAATCTACCTCTACTAATCCTCATGTGTCTGAGAAGGTAGGTCTCTGTTTCAGGTTTACTCTACCTCTACTAATCCTCATGTGTCCATGTAGGTTTCTGTTTCAGGTTTAATCTACCTCTACTAATCCTCATGTGTCTGAGAAGGTAGGTCTCTGTTTCAGGTTTAATCTACCTCTACTAATCCTCATGTGTCCATG
>NC_143031.1:87925911-87928411 GCF_057628025.1 Oncorhynchus mykiss | reverse complement strand
CCTCTCCCTTCTCTCCCTTCTCCTCTCCCTTCTCGCCATCTCCCTTCTCCTCCTCTCCCTTCTTCTCTCCCTTCTCCTCCTCTCCCTTCTTCTCTCCCTTCTCCTCCTCTCCCTCCTCTCCCTCCTCTCCCTTCTCTCCCTTCTTCTCTCCCTTCTCCTCCTCTCCCTCCTCTCCCTCCTCTCCCTTCTCTCCCTTCTTCTCTCCCATCTCCTCCTCTCCCTTCTCCTCCTCTCCCTCCTCTCCCTTCTCCTCCTCTCCCTCCTCTCCCTTCTCCTCCTCTCCCTTCTCCTCCTCTCCCTTCTCCTCCTCTCCCTCCTCTCCCTTCTCCTCCTCTCCCTCCTCTCCCTCCTCTCCCTTCTCCTCCTCTCCCGTCTCCTCCTCTCCCATCTCCTCCTCTCCCTTCTCCTCCTCTCCCTTCTCCTCCTCTCCCTCCTCTTCCTCTCTGTTTGTCTCAGTGGAACCTGTGATAGTTTAGGGGAAGGTAACATCACATGGGAACTGGTTCAACTCTGAACAACATTCAACTGATCCGTATCAGACTGGCTGCCACTACATTGTCACACCACAAACACAGGGTAGGGGGGAGAAAGAGAAAGAGAGAGAGAGAGAGAGGGAGAGAGAGAGAGAGAGAGAGAGAGAAAGAGAAAGAGAGAGACAGAGACAGAGACAGAGACAGAGAGAGAGAGAAAGAGAAAGAGAAAGAGAGAGACAGAGACAGAGACAGAGAGAGAGAGAGAGAGAGAGAGAGAGAGAAATGTTTTGTTTATTTCACCTTTATATCATCTATATATATTATATATATTATCTACCTCACTTGCTTTGGCAATGTTCACACGTTTCCCATGCCAATAAAGCCCCTTGAATTGAGAGAGAGAGAGAGAGAGAGCATTCAGGTTATGTCAGGTTGAAGTGTTACCCTGTCTGGATCAGGAAATAGGTGGAGGGATGAAGAGATGGGGGCATTCTTTGTTTAGAGTAAAGTTATTGACAGTTACAACAGAAGAAGGAAGAACCAGCCTTCACCTGGTACACAAGATACAGCTAAACCACTGGAGTTAATGCAGATCAGGGAAACCCCTGGGCCCTACAGGCTAACACAGGGCTAGCGTAGGGAGACCAGGCTAACACAGGGCTAGCATAGGGAGACCAGGCTAACACAGGGCTAGCATAGGGAGACCAGGCTAACACAGGGCTAGCATAGGGATACCAGGCTAACACAGGGCTAGCATAGGGAGACCAGGCTAACACAGGGCTAGCGTAGGGAGACCAGGCTAACACAGGGCTAGCGTAGGGAGACCAGGCTAACACAGGGCTAGCATAGGGAGACCAGGCTAACACAGGGCTAGCGTAGGGAGACCAGGCTAACACAGGGCTAGCGTAGGGAGACCAGGCTAACACAGGGCTAGCATAGGGAGACCAGGCTAACACAGGGCTAGCATAGGGATACCAGGCTAACACAGGGCTAGCATAGGGATAGCAGGCTAACACAGGGCTAGCATAGGGATACCAGGCTAACACAGCGTAGGGATACCAGATGAATGGGGGTTTTGGAGGGGCTTTGGATAAATGCAGAACATGCAGGTCTGTGGTGAACACAGGCTTAGGAGATATATTCAGTTATGTTCAGCTAACATCAGTTTGATGACTAAGACCCAGGAAGAGTTTTCCCAGGTCAGGTGACATGGTTCAGGAAGAGTTTTCCCAGGTCAGGTGACATGGTTCAGGAACAGTTTTCCCAGGTCAGGTGACATGGTTCAGGAACAGTTTTCCCAGGTCTGGTGACATGGTTCAGGAAGAGTTTCCCCAGGTCAGGTGACATGGTGCAGGAAGAGTTTTCCCAGGTCAGGTGACATGGTTCCGGAAGAGTTTTCCCAGGTCAGGTGACATGGTTCAGGGAGAGTTTCCCCAGGTCAGGTGACATGGTTCAGGAAGAGTTTTCCCAGGTCAGGTGACATGGTTCAGGAACAGTCTCCCCAGGTCAGGTGACATGGTTCATCAGAGTCAGTAAAAACTCGTAGGGTAAATAAACGGCCCCAGAGTCGTCCCTCCTGGTCAAGAGAGAGACCTGCCAGTGCGGTTGTTACAGACAGCATCACTAGATTAAGTCAAAGTCATTACAACAGGACAACCAAGGCTGACTGGCGCCCTACTGAACCAGTTTCCCAGACACACACACACACACACACACACACACACACACACACACACACACACACACACACACACACACACACACACACACACAGCACTAAAACAAATAAATGATCACATTGACACTGGTGAAGGTTAAAGTTGGAGAATGTGAGTGTGACTGTGTGCGTGTGTTCTTACTCACAACTACAAATTAACCAGTCAGGGGCAGTACACATACATTGTTGAAGGAAGGACAGTGGGGGAGAAAGAGAGAGAGCGTGAGAGAGACAGAGAGTGAGAGAGAGACAGACAGAGAGAGAGAGAGAGAGAGACACACAGAGAGAGAGAGAGAGAGAGAAAGAGAGA
>NC_143031.1:87918411-87920911 GCF_057628025.1 Oncorhynchus mykiss | reverse complement strand
TGTGGAACGCTATTGACTCCTTGTAGAGTCCCTGCCCTGTGGAACGCTATTGACTCCTTGTAGAGTCCCTGCACTATTGACTCCTTGTAGAGTCCATGTCCCGACGAATCGAGCTCCTCTGAGGGCAAAGGGAGGGGGATGCAACTCAGGATTAGGAAGGTGTTCTTAATGTTTTGAGACCTCAGTTTGTATTGCATTATATGTGATAGTGTGTATAATGTAGTGTATATTATATTATATGTGATAGTGTGTACTAATGTCGTGTATATTATATTATATGTGATAGTGTGTATAATGTAGTGTATATTATATTATATGTGATTGTACTAATGTAGTGTATATTGTATTGTATGTGATAGTGTGTATAATGTACTGTATATTATATTATATGTGATTGTACTAATGTAGTGTATATTGTATTGTATGTGATAGTGTGTATAATGTAGTGTATATTATATTATATCTGATAGTGTGTATAATGTAGTGTATATTATATTATATGTGATAGTGTGTATAATGTAGTGTATATTATATTATATGTGATAGTGTGTATAATTTAGTGTAGATTATATGTGATAGTGTGTATAATGTAGTGTATATTATATTATATGTGATAGTGTGTATAATGTAGTGTATATTATATTATATGTGATAGTATGTATAATGTACTGTATATTATATGTGATAGTGTGTATAATGTAGTGTATATTATATTATATGTGATAGTGTGTATAATGTAGTGTATATTATATTATATGTGATAGTGTGTATAATGTAGTGTATATTATATTATATGTGATAGTGTGTATTATGTAGTGTATATTATATGTGATAGTGTGTATAATGTACTTTATATTATATTGTATGTGATAGTGTGTATAATGTAGTGTATATTATATTATATGTGATAGTGTGTATAATGTACTGTATATTATATTATATGTGATAGTGTGTATAATGTAGTGTATATTATATTATATGTGATAGTGTGTATAATGTAGTGTATATTATATTATATGTGATAGTGTGTATAATGTAGTGTATATTATATTATATGTGATAGTGTGTATAATGTAGTGTATATTATATTATATGTGATAGTGTGTATAATGTAGTGTATATTATATTATATGTGATAGTGTGTATAATGTAGTGTATATTATATTATATGTGATAGTGTGTATAATGTAGTGTATATTATATTATATGTGATAGTGTGTATAATGTAGTGTATATTATATTATATGTGATAGTGTGTATAATGTAGTGTATATTATATTATATGTGATAGTGTGTATAATGTAGTGTATATTATATTATATGTGATAGTGTGTATAATGTAGTGTATATTATATTATATGTGATAGTGTGTATAATGTACTGTATATTATATTATATGTGATAGTGTGTATAATGTAGTGTATATTATATTATATGTGATAGTGTGTACTAATGTCGTGTATATTATATTATATGTGATAGTGTGTATAATGTAGTGTATATTATATTATATGTGATAGTGTGTATAATGTAGTGTATATACACACACACGCACACACACACACACACACACACACACACACAACACACACACACACACACACACACACACAGACGAGTAAGAAACACATACAAACACACGTGGTCTTCTGTGGTCTAGTTGTGGCGCATCGCATTATACTGGGTTCGATTCCCGGGACCACCCATTCGTAAAAGGTACACATGACTAAGTCAATATGGACAAAAGTGTGTACTAATGACATTATACTATTAGTACACACACACACACACACACACACACACACACACACACACACACACACACACACACTAGTATTTAACAGAATAGACAAAAGAAAGTATTCTACAATAGTGTGAAGTGGCCCCGCCCCTCATAGACACACAATGGAGTGAAGTGGCCCCGCCCCTCATAGACACACAATGGAGTGAAGTGGCCCCGCCCCTCATAGACAGACAATGGAGTGAAGTGGCCCCGCCCCTCATAGACACACAATGAAGTGAAGTGGCCCCGCCCCTCATAGACACACAATGGAGTGAAGTGGCCCCGCCCCTCATAGACACACAATGGAGTGAAGTGGCCCCGCCCCTCATAGACACACAATGGAGTGAAGTGGCCCCGCCCCTCATAGACACACAATGGAGTGAAGTGGCCCCGCCCCTCATAGACACACAATGGAGTGAAGTGGCCCCGCCCCTCATAGACAGACAATGGAGTGAAGTGGCCCCGCCCCTCATAGACACACAATGGAGTGAAGTGGCCCCGCCCCTCATAGACACACAATGGAGTGAGACCTGAGACACACAAGAGTGTGTACTAATGACATTCTACTATTATTACACACACGCAGACACACGCACACGCACACACACACGCACACGCACACACACAATGGAACATGTTCTACACCACAGTGCTAGCTGGCTGTAGCTTCTGCTTTCAGTACCAGATTCATTCTCTGATCCTTTGATTGGGTGGACA
>NC_143031.1:87855911-87913411 GCF_057628025.1 Oncorhynchus mykiss | reverse complement strand
ACTCCTTGTAGAGTCCCTGCCCTGTGGAACACTCTTGACTCCTTGTAGAGTCCATGTCCCGAGGAATCGAGGCTCCTCTGAGGGCAAAGGGAGGGGGATGCAACTCAGGATTAGGAAGGTGTTCTTAATTTTTTGAGTCCTCAGTTAGTATTGCATTATATGTGCTAGTGTAGTGTAATGTAGTGTAGTGTAGTGTAATGTAGTGTATATTATATTATATGTGATAGTGTGTATAATGTAGTGTATATTATATTATATGTGATAGTGTGTATAATGTAGTGTATATTATATGTGATAGTGTGTATAATGTAGTGTATATTATATTATATGTGATAGTGTGTATAATGTAGTGTATATTATATTATATGCGATAGTGTGTATAATGTAGTGTATATTATATGTGATAGTGTGTATAATGTAGTGTATATTATATTATATGTGATAGTGTGTATAATGTAGTGTATATTATATTATATGTGATAGTGTGTATAATGTAGTGTATATTATATGTGATAGTGTGTATAATGTAGTGTATATTATATTATATGTGATAGTGTGTATAATGTAGTGTATATTATATTATATGTGATAGTGTGTATAATGTAGTGTATATTATATGTGATAGTGTGTATAATGTAGTGTATATTATATTATATGTGATAGTGTGTATAATGTACTGTATATTATATGTGATAGTGTGTATAATGTAGTGTATATTATATGTGATAGTGTGTATAATGTAGTGTATATTATATTATATGTGATAGTGTGTATAATGTGCTGTATATTATATTATATGTGATAGTGTGTATAATGTACTGTATAATATATGTGATAGTGTGTATAATGTAGTGTATATTATATGTGATAGTGTGTATAATGTAGTGTATATTATATTATATGTGATAGTGTGTATAATGTACTGTATATTATATTATATGTGATAGTGTGTATAATGTAGTGTATATTATATGTGATAGTGTGTATAATGTAGTGTATATTATATTATATGTGATAGTGTGTATAATGTAGTGTATATTATATTATATGTGATTGTACTAATGTAGTGTATATTGTATTGTATGTGATAGTGTGTATAATGTAGTGTATATTATATTATATGTGATAGTGTGTATAATGTAGTGTATATTATATTATATGTGATAGTGTGTATAATGTATTGTATATTATATTATATGTGATAGTGTGTATAATGTAGTGTATATTATATGTGATAGTGTGTATAATGTAGTGTATATTATATTATATGTGATAGTGTGTATAATGTAGTGTATATTGTATTGTATGTGATAGTGTGTATAATGTAGTGTATATTGTATTGTATGTGATAGTGTGTATAATGTAGTGTATATTATATTATATGTGATAGTGTGTATAATGTATTGTATATTATATTATATGTGATAGTGTGTATAATGTATTGTATATTATATTATATGCGATAGTGTGTATAATGTAGTGTATATTATATGTGATAGTGTGTATAATGTAGTGTATATTATATTATATGTGATAGTGTGTATAATGTAGTGTATATTATATTATATGTGATAGTGTGTATAATGTATTGTATATTATATTATATGTGATAGTGTGTATAATGTACTGTATGTTATATGTGATAGTGTGTATAATGTAGTGTATATTATATGTGATAGTGTGTATAATGTACTGTATGTTATATGTGATAGTGTGTATAATGTAGTGTATATTATATGTGATAGTATGTATAATGTACTGTATAATATATGTGATAGTGTGTATAATGTAGTGTATATTATATGTGATAGTGTGTATAATGTAGTGTATATTATATTATATGTGATAGTGTGTATAATGTAGTGTATATTATATGTGATAGTGTGTATAATGTAGTGTATATTATATTATATGTGATAGTGTGTATAATGTAGTGTATATTATATTATATGTGATAGTGTGTATAATGTAGTGTATATTATATTATATGTGATAGTGTGTATAATGTAGTGTATATTATATGTGATAGTGTGTATAATGTAGTGTATATTATATTATATGTGATAGTGTGTATAATGTAGTGTATATTATATGTGATAGTGTGTATAATGTAGTGTATATTATATGTGATAGTGTGTATAATGTAGTGTATATTATATGTGATAGTGTGTATAATGTACTGTATATTATATGTGATAGTGTGTATAATGTACTGTATATTATATGTGATAGTGTGTATAATGTAGTGTATATTATATTATATGTGATAGTGTGTATAATGTAGTGTATATTATATTATATGTAATATTGTGTATAATGTACTGTATATTTAATGGCCAATATACCACGGCTAAGGGCTGTTCTTAATGTACTGTTATTGATCAGAGCCAGGAGCAAGTGTGTGTGTGTGTGTGTGTGTGTGTGTGTGTGTGTGTGTGTGTGTGTGTGTGTGTGTGTGTGTGTGTGTGTGTGTGTGTGTGTGTGTGCGTCAAAGTGTTTGGTCTCTAATGACCACTTTCTTTAGGAGGTTGTCCCTCCCCCCTCCTTCCCTCCCGGTGGATTGGGGGCTCTGGTTATCAGAATGTTAATCTGTCCAAAGCCAACCCACTCTCAGGCCCAGTGTGGTGTAGACACAGTGTGGTGTGGTGTGGATGCAGTGGGGTGTATATACAGTGTGGTGTAGATACAGTGTGGTGTGGTGTGGATGCAGTGGGGTATGGATACAGTGTGGTGTGGATAAAGTGGGGTGTGGATGCAGTGTAGTGTGGATACAGTGTGGTGTGGATACAGTGGGGTGTATATACATTGTGGTGTGGATACAGTGGGGTGTGGCTACAGTGTGGTGTGGATACAGTGGGGTGTGGATACAGTGGGGTGTGGATACAGTGGGGTGTGGTGTAGATACAGTGGGGTGTGGTGTAGATACAGTGGGGTGTGGCTACAGTGTGGTGTAGATACAGTGGGTGTGGTGTAGATACAGTGTGGTGTGGATACAGTGGGGTGTGGCTACAGTGTGGTGTGGATACAGTGGGGTGTGGATACAGTGTGGTGTGGATACAGTGGGGTGTGGCTACAGTGTGGTGTGGATACAGTGGGGTGTGGATACAGTGGGGTGTGGATACAGTGTGGTGTAGATACAGTGGGATGTGGTGTAGATACAGTGTGGTGTGGATACAGTGGGGTGTAGATACAGTGGGGTGTGGTGTGGATGCAGTGTAGTGTGGATACAGTGGGGTGTGGCTACAGTGTGGTGTGGATACAGTGGGGTGTGGATACAGTGGGGTGTATATACAGTGTGGTGTAGATACAGTGTGGTGTGGTGTGGATGCAGTGGGGTATGGATACAGTGTGGTGTGGATACAGTGGGGTGTGGATGCAGTGTAGTGTGGATACAGTGTGGTGTGGATACAGTGGGGTGTATATACAGTGTGGTGTGGATACAGTGTGGTGTGGATACAGTGGGGTATGGATACAGTGTGGTGTGGATGCAGTGTAGTGTGGATACAGTGTGGTGTGGATACAGTGTGGTGTGGATACAGTGGGGTGTGGCTACAGTGTGGTGTGGATACAGTGGGGTGTGGATACAGTGGGGTGTGGATACAGTGGGGTGTGGTGTAGATACAGTGGGGTGTGGTGTAGATACAGTGGGGTGTGGCTACAGTGTGGTGTAGATACAGTGGGTGTGGTGTAGATACAGTGTGGTGTGGATACAGTGGGGTGTGGCTACAGTGTGGTGTGGATACAGTGGGGTGTGGATACAGTGTGGTGTGGATACAGTGGGGTGTGGCTACAGTGTGGTGTGGATACAGTGGGGTGTGGATACAGTGGGGTGTGGATACAGTGTGGTGTAGATACAGTGGGATGTGGTGTAGATACAGTGTGGTGTGGATACAGTGTGGTGTGTATACAGTGGGGTGTAGATACAGTGGGGTGTGGTGTGGATGCAGTGTAGTGTGGATACAGTGTGGTGTGGATACAGTGGGGTGTATATACAGTGTGGTGTGGATGCAGTGGGGTATGGATACAGTGTGGTGTGGATACAGTGGGGTGTGGATGCAGTGTAGTGTGGATACAGTGTGGTGTGGATACAGTGGGGTGTATATACAGTGTGGTGTGGATACAGTGTGGTGTGGATACAGTGGGGTATGGATACAGTGTGGTGTGGATACAGTGGGGTGTGGATGCAGTGTAGTGTGGATACAGTGTGGTGTGGATACAGTGGGGTGTATATACAGTGTGGTGTGGATACAGTGGGGTGTGGCTACAGTGTGGTGTGGATACAGTGGGGTGTGGATACAGTGGGGTGTGGATACAGTGGGGTGTGGTGTAGATACAGTGGGGTGTGGTGTAGATACAGTGGGGTGTGGCTACAGTGTGGTGTAGATACAGTGGGTGTGGTGTAGATACAGTGTGGTGTGGATACAGTGGGGTGTGGCTACAGTGTCGTGTGGATACAGTGGGGTGTGGATACAGTGTGGTGTGGATACAGTGGGGTGTGGCTACAGTGTGGTGTGGATACAGTGGGGTGTGGATACAGTGGGGTGTGGATACAGTGTGGTGTAGATACAGTGGGATGTGGTGTAGATACAGTATGGTGTGGATACAGTGTGGTGTGGATACAGTGGGGTGTAGATACAGTGGGGTGTGGTGTAGATACAGTGGGGTGTGGTGTAGATACAGTGGGGTGTGGCTACAGTGTGGTGTAGATACAGTGGGTGTGGTGTAGATACAGTGTGGTGTAGATACAGTGGGGTGTGGATACAGTGTGGTGTCGCTACAGTGTGGTGTAGATACAGTGGGGTGTGGATACAGTGTGGTGTAGATACAGTGTGGTGTGGATACAGTGTGGTGTGGTGTGGATACAGTGTGGTGTGGATACAGTGGGGTGTGGATACAGTGGGGTGTGGATGCAGTGTGATGTGGTGTGGATACAGTGTGGTGTGGATACAGTGGGGTGTGGATACAGTGTGGTGTGGTGTGGATATAGTGTGGTGTGGATACAGTGTTGTGTGGATACCGTGGGGTGTGGATACAGTGTTGTGTGGATACAGTGAGGTGTGGTGTGGATACAGTGTGGTGTGGATACAGTGTTGTGTGGATACAGTGGGGTGTGGATACAGTATGGTGTGGATACAGTATGGTGTGGTGTGGATACAGTGTGGTGTGGATACGGTGTGGTGTAGATACAGTGTGGTGTGGATACAGTGTGGTGTAGATACAGTGTGGTGTGGATACAGTGTGGTGTGGATACAGTCTGGTGTAGATACGGTGTGGTGTAGATACAGTGGGGTCTGGATACAGTAGGGTGTGGATACAGTAGGGTGTGGATACAGTGTGGTGTGGATACAGTGTGGTGTGGAAACCGTATGGTGTGGATACAGTGTGGTGTGGCTACAGTGCTGTGTGGATACAGTGTGGTGTGGTGTGGATACAGTGGGGTGTGGAAACAGTGTGGTGTGGTGTGGATACAGTGTGGTGTAGATACAGTGTGGTGTGGATACAGTGTGGTGTGGATACAGTGTGGTGTAGATACAGTGTGGTGTGGATACAGTATGGTGTGGTGTGGATACAGTGTGGTGTGGTGTGGATACAGTAGGGTGTGGATACAGTGGGGTGTGGATACAGTGTGGTGTGGTGTGGATACAGTGTGGTGTGGTGTGGATACAGTGGGTTGTGGATACAGTGGGGTGTGGATACAGTGTGGTGTGGTGTGGATACAGTGTGGTGTGGATACAGTGGGGTGTGGATACAGTGGGGTGTGGATGCAGTGTGGTGTGGTGTGGATACAGTGTGGTGTGGATACAGTGGGGTGTGGATACAATGGGGTGTGGATACAGTGTGGTGTGGTGTGGATACAGTGTGGTGTGGTGTGGATACAGTGGGTGTGGATACAGTGTGGTGTGGATACAGTGTGGTGTGGTGTGGATACAGTGTGGTGTAGATACAGTGGGGTGTGGATACCGTGCTGTGTGGTGTGGATACAGTGTGGTGTGGATACAGTGGGGTGTGGATACAGTGTGGTGTGGATACAGTGTGGTGTGGTGTGGATACAGTGTGGTGTGGTGTGGATACAGTGTGGTGTGGATACAGTGGGGTGTGGATACAGTGTGGTGTGGATACAGTGTGGTGTGGATACAGTGTGGTGTGGTGTGGATACAGTGTGGTGTGGTGTGGATACAGTGTGGTGTGGATACAGTGTGGTGTGGATACAGTGGGGTGTGGATACCGTGTGGTGTGTGTGTGTGTGTGTGTGTGTGTGTGTGTGTGTGTGTGTGTGTGTGTGTGTGTGTGTGTGTGTGTGTGTGTGTGTGTGTGTGTGTGTGTGTGTGTGTGTGTGTGTGTGATACATCCTAATAGAGTCAAATTTGGTAGTGACGAGTGAGAGAGAAATCCAACCCAAACCTGCTCAGTACCACTGTTTCCCTCACGCACACACACACACACACACACACACACACACACACACACACACACACACACACACACACACACACACACACACACAAACACACACACACACACACACAGCTATGTGTCTCCGTCTCCCACAGTAAACCTTGTGACTTGTTCAAGGTCTCGTGACCTCAGCCAGCCAGTCTAACCCAAAAAGCCCTGAAACTATCAACCAGCCCTGTTACCTTCAACCAGCCCTGTTACCATCAACCAGCCCTGTTACCATCAACCAGCCCTGTTACCATCAACCAGCCCTGTTACCTTCAACCAGCCCTGTTACCATCAACCAGCCCTGTTACCATCAACCAGCCCTGTAACCATCAACCAGCCCTGTTACCATCAACCAGCCCTGTTACCATCAACCAGCCCTGTTACCATCAACCAGCCCTGTTACCTTCAACCAGCCCTGTTACCATCAACCAGCCCTGTTACCATCAACCAGCCCTGTTACCTTCAACCAGCCCTGTTACCATCAACCAGCCCTACTTCCATCAACCAGCCCTACTTCCATCAACCAGCCCTACTTCCATCAACCAGCCCTACTTCCATCAACCAGCCCTACTTCCATCAACCAGCCCTGTTACCATCAACCAGCCCTGTTACCATCAACCAGCCCTACTACCATCAACCTGCCCTACTACCATCAACCAGCCCTACTACCATCAACCAGCCCTACTACCATCAACCTGCCCTACTACCATCAACCAGCCCTACTACCATCAACCAGCCCTACTACTATCAACCTGCCCTACTACCATCAACCAGCCCAACCAGCCCTACTACCATCAACCAGCCCTACTACCATCAACCAGCCCTACTACCATCAACCAGCCCTACTACCATCAACCAGCCTTACTACCATCAACCAGCCCTACTACCATCAACCAGCCCTACTACCATCAACCAGCCCTACTACCATCAACCAGCCCAACCAGCCCTACTACCATTAACCAGCCCTACTACTATCAACCAGCCCTACTACCATCAACCAGCCCTACTACCATCAACCAGCCCAACCAGCCCTACTACCACCAACCAGCCCAACCCCTGATCCTACCCCAGCAACCCATGTTCTGACCCCAGCAACCCAAGATCTGTCCCCAGCAACCCATGTTCTGTCCCCAGCAACCCATGTTCTGTCCCCAGCAACCACGGTTCTGTCCTCTTTAACCCATGTTCTGTCCCCAGCAACCCATGTTCTGTCCCCTGCAACCCATGTTCTGTCCCCTGCAACCCATGTTCTGTTCCCAGCAACCCATGTTCTGTCCCCAGCAACCCATGTTCTGTCCCCTGCAACCCATGTTCTGTCCCCAGCAACCCATGTTCTGTCCCCTGCAACCCATGTTCTGTCCCTAGCAACCCATGTTCTGTCCCCAGCAACCCATGTTCTGTCCCCAGCAACCCATGTCTTGTCTTGTCCCCTGCAACGCATGTTCGATCCCAGAAACCCATGATCTGTCCCATGCAACCCATGTTCTGTCCCCAGCAACCCATGTTCTGTCCCCTGCAAACCATGTTCTATCCCCAGCAACCCATGTTCTATCCCCAGCAACCCATGTTCTGTCCCCTGCAACCCATGTTCTGTCCCCAGCAACCCATGTTCTGTCCCCTGCAACCCATGTTCTGTCCCCAGCAACCCATGTTCTGTCCCCAGCAACCCATGTTCTGTCCCCAGCAACCCATGTCTTGTCTTGTCCCCTGCAACGCATGTTCAATCTCAGCAACCCATGATCTGTCCCATGCAACCCATGTTCTGTCCCCTGCAACCCATGTTCTGTCCCCAGCAACCCATGTTCTGTCCCCAGCAACCCATGTTCTGTCCCCAGCAACCCATGTCTTGTCTTGTCCCCTGCAACGCATGTTCGATCCCAGCAACCCATGTTCTATCCCCAGCAACCCAAGATCTGTCCCCAGCAACCCATGTTCTGTCCCCAGCAACCCATGTTCTGTCCCCAGCAACCACGGTTCTGTCCTCTTTAACCCATGTACCGACCCTAGCAACCCATGTTATGTCCCCAGCAACCCATGTCTTGTCTTGTCCACTGCAGCGCATGTTCGATCCCAGCAACCCATGATCTGTCCCATGCAACCCATGTTCTGTCCCCTGCAACCCATGTTCTGTCCCCAGCAACCCATGTTCTGTCCCCAGCAACCCATGTTCTGTCCCCAGCAACCCATGTCTTGTCCCCTGCAACGCATGTTCGATCCCAGCAACCCATGTTCTGTCCCCAGCGACCCATGTTCTGTCCCCAGCAACCCATGTTCTGTCCCCAGCAACCCATGTTCTGTCCCCAGCAACCCATGTTCTGTCCCCAGCAACCCATGTCTTGTCCCCTGCAACTCATGTTCGATCCCAGCAACCCATGTTCTGTCCCCAGCGACCCATGTTCGATCCCAGCAACCCATGTTCTGTCCCCAGCGACCCATGTTCGATCCCAGCAACCCATGTTCTGTCCTCAGCAACCCATGTTCTGTCCCCAGCAACCCAGGTTCTGTCCCCAGCAACCCAGGTTCTGTCCCCTGCAACCCATGTTCTGTCCCCAGCAACCCAGGTTCTGTCCCCTGCAACCCATGTTCTGTCCCCAGCAACCCAGGTTCTGTCCCTAGCAACCCATGTTCTGTCCCCAGCAACCCATGTTCTGTCCCCAGCAACCCAAGATCTGTCCCCACCAACCCATGTTCTGGCCCCAGCAACCCCATGTTCTGTCCCCAGCCACCCCATGTTCTGTCCCATGCAAACAATTCTGACTGTGTTTTCTGGAATAAAAGAGAAAGTGTTTGTGTGTTGAGGGTAGAATCAGTTCTCCAGCTCCGTGAGGCTTACAGTAAAGATTAGACCTGGAAATTCCAGGTCGGCTTACGGCCACACGTCCCTTCAGCGTCCTACCGAGAGTGATTATTGACCACAGTCACACACACACACACACACGCACACACACACACAGACGCACATGCACACACGCACACGCACGCACACACGCACACACGCACACACACACACACACCCAGCTGTGACAGTGATGACGCGTGTTCAGATTGGATTATCCTTCCTGGTCTGCTAAACCCTGCAGCGAGGCGAGGTTCAAATACAGGTTCAACCCTGGTCCTGGTCAACTACAGTTCAACTACAGGTTCAACCCTTGTCCTGGTCCTGAGCATTACAGGTCTCATTAGCCTACTAGTTACCAAACCTGGTCCTGGACAACTACAGGTCTCATTAGCCCACAAGTCACCAACCCTGGTCCTGGTACTGGACAACTACAGTTCTCATTAGCCCACTAGTCTCCAACCCTGGTCCTGGACAACTACAGGTCTCATTAGCCCACTAGTCACCAACCCTGGTCCTGGACAACTACAGGTCTCATTAGCCCACTAGTCTACAACCCTGGTCCTGGTCCTGGACAACTACAGGTCTCAATAGCCCACTAGTCACAAACCCTGGTCCTGGTCCTGGATGACTACAGGTCTCATTAGCCCACTAGTCACTAACCCTGGTGCTGGTCAACTACAGGTCTCATTTGCCCACTAGTCTCCAACCCTGGTCCTGGACAACTACAGGTCTCATTAGCCCACTAGTCTCCAACCCTGGTCCTGGACAACTACAGGTCTCATTAGCCCACTAGTCTACAACCCTGGTCCTGGACAACTACAGGTCTCATTGGCCCACTAGTCACCAACCCTGGTCCTTGTGCTGGACAACTACAGGTCTCATTAGCCCACTAGTCTCCAACCCTGGTCCAGGACAACTACAGGTCTCATTAGCCCACTAGTCACAAACCCTGGTCCTGGACAACTACAGGTCTCATTAGCCCACTATTCTCCAACCCTGGTCCTGGTCAACTACAGGTCTCATTGGCCCACTAGTCACCAACCCTGGTCTTGTTCCTGGACAACTACAGGACTCATTAGCCCACTTGTCACAAACCCTGGTCCTGGACAACTACAGGTCTCCTTAGCCCACTAGTCACCAACCCTGGTCCTGGACAACTACAGGTCTCATTAGCCCACTAGTCACCAACCCTGGTCCTGGTCCTGGACAACTACAGGTCTCATTAGCCCACTAGTCACAAACCCTGGTCCTGGACAGCTACAGGTCTCATTAGCCCACTAGTCACCAACCCTGGTCCTGGTTCTGGACAACTACAGGTATCATTGGCCCACTAGTCACCAACCCTGGTCCTGGTCCTTTACAACTACAGGTCTCATTAGCCCACTAGTCAACAACCCTGGTCCTGTTCCTGGACAACTACAGGTCTCATTAGCCCACTAGTCACAAACCCTGGTCCTGGACAACTACAGGTCTCATTAGCCCACTAGTCACCAACCCTGGTCCTGGACAACTACAGGTCTCATTAGCCCACTAGTCACCAACCCTGGTCCTGGACAACTACAGGTCTAATTGGCCCACTAGTCACCAATCCGGGTCTTTTACAACTACAGGTCTCATTAGCACACTAGTCACCAACCCTGGTCCTTTAAAACTACAGGTCTCATTAGCCCACTAGTCACCAACCCTTGTCCTGGTCCTGGACAACTACAGGTCTCATTAGCCCACTAGTCACAAACCCTGGTCCTGGACAACTACAGGTCTCATTAGCCCACTAGTCTAAAACCATGGTCCTGGACAAATACAGGTCTCATTAGCCCACTAGTCTCCAACCCTGGACCTGGTTAATTACAGGTCTCATTAGCCCACTAGTCTCCAAAGCTGGTCCTGGTCCTGGACAACTACAGATCTCATTAGCCCAATAGTCACCAACCCTGGTCCTGGACAACTGCAGGTCTCATTAGCCCACTAGTCTCCAACCCTGGTCCTGGACAACTACAGGACTCATTGGCCCACTAGTCACCAACCCTGGTCCTGGACAACTACAGGTCTCATTGGCCCACTAGTTACCAACCCTGGTCCTGGACAACTACAGGTCTCATTAGCCCAGTAGTCTCCAACCCTGGCCCTTTTCCTGGACAACTACAGGTCTCATTAGCCCACTATTCTCCAACCCTGGTCCTGGACAACTACAGGTCTCATTGGCCCACTAGTTACCAACACTGGTCCTGGACAACTACAGGTCTCATTAGCCCAGAAGTCTCCAACCCTGGCCCTGGTCCTGGACAATTACAGGTCTCATTAGCCCACTAGTCTCCAACCCTGGTCCTGGACAACTACAGGTCTCATTGGACAACTAGTCTCCAACCATGGTCCTGGTCCTTGACAACTACAGGTCTCATTGGCCCACTAGTTACCAACCCTGGTCCTGGACAACTACAGGTCTCATTAACCCAGTAGTCTCCAACCCTGGCCCTTTTCCTGGACAACTACAGGTCTCATTAGCCCACTAGTCTCCAACCCTGGTCCTGGAACAACTACAGGTCTCATTAGCCCACTAGTTACAAACCCTGGTCCTAGACAACTACAGGTCTCATTAGCCCACTAGTCTCCAACCCTGGTCCTGGTCAACTACAGGTCTCATTAGCCCACTAGTCTCAAACCCTGGTCCTGGTCAACTACAGGTCTCATTAGCCCACTAGTCTCCAACCCTGGTGCTGGTCAACTACAGGTCTCAGTAGCCCACTACTTACCAACCCTGGTCCTGGACAACTACAGGTCTCATTAGCCCACTAGTCTCCAACCCTGGTCCTGGACAACTACAGTTTCAGTTGTAGTATTCAACCAGGCTGGGTGACTGTTCTGAGGTTTCAGTAGTAGTATTCAACCAGGCTGGGTGACTGTTCTGAGGTTTCAGTAGTAGTATTCAACCAGGCTGGGTGACTGTTCTGAGGTTTCAGTAGTAGTATTCAACCAGGCTGGGTGACTGTTCTGAGGTTTCAGTTGTAGTATTCAACCAGGCTGGGTGACTGTTCTGAGGTATCAGTTGTAGTATTCAACCAGGCTGGGTGACTGTTCTGAGGTTTCAGTTGTAGTATTCAACCAGGCTGGGTGACTGTTCTGAGGTTTCAGTAGTATAATTCAACCAGGCTGGGTGACTGTTCTGAGGTTTCAGTAGTAGTATTCAACCAGGCTGGGTGACTGTTCTGAGGTTTCAGTAGTATAATTCAACCAGGCTGGGTGACTGTTCTGAGGTTTCAGTTGTAGTATTCAACCAGGCTGGGTGACTGTTCTGAGGTTTCAGTTGTAGTATTCAACCAGGCTGGGTGACTGTTCTGAGGTTTCAGTAGTATAATTCAACCAGGCTGGGTGACTGTTCTGAGGTTTCAGTTGTAGTATTCAACCAGGCTGGGTGACTGTTCTGAGGTTTCAGTTGTAGTATTCAACCAGGCTGGGTGACTGTTCTGAGGTTTCAGTTGTAGTATTCAACCAGGCTGGGTGACTGTTCTGAGGTTTCAGTAGTAGTATTCAACCAGGCTGGGTGACTGTTCTGAGGTTTCAGTAGTAGTAT
Source organism: Oncorhynchus mykiss (assembly GCF_057628025.1). Lineage (NCBI taxonomy): Eukaryota > Metazoa > Chordata > Actinopteri > Salmoniformes > Salmonidae > Oncorhynchus > Oncorhynchus mykiss. Next base: position 87,900,560 of record NC_143031.1, on the reverse strand, counting down.
TCAACCAGGCTGGGTGACTGTTCTGAGGTTTCAGTTGTAGTATTCAACCAGGCTGGGTGACTGTTCTGAGGTATCAGTAGTAGTATTCAACCAGGCTGGGTGACTGTTCTGAGGTATCAGTAGTAGTATTCAACCAGGCTGGGTGACTGTTCTGAGGTTTCAGTTGTAGTATTCAACCAGGCTGGGTGACTGTTCTGAGGTTTCAGTAGTAGTATTCAACCAGGCTGGGTGACTGTTCTGAGGTTTCAGTAGTAGTATTCAACCAGGCTGGGTGACTGTTCTGAGGTTTCAGTTGTAGTATTCAACCAGGCTGGGTGACTGTTCTGAGGTTTCAGTTGTAGTATTCAACCAGGCTGGGTGACTGTTCTGAGGTTTCAGTAGTAGTATTCAACCAGGCTGGGTGACTGTTCTGAGGTTTCAGTTGTAGTATTCAACCAGGCTGGGTGACTGTTCTGAGGTTTCAGTTGTAGTATTCAACCAGGCTGGGTGACTGTTCTGAGGTTTCAGTAGTATAATTCAACCAGGCTGGGTGACTGTTCTGAGGTTTCAGTTGTAGTATTCAACCAGGCTGGGTGACTGTTCTGAGGTTTCAGTTGTAGTATTCAACCAGGCTGGGTGACTGTTCTGAGGTTTCAGTAGTAGTATTCAACCAGGCTGGGTGACTGTTCTGAGGTTTCAGTTGTATAATTCAACCAGGCTGGGTGACTGTTCTGAGGTTTCAGTTGTAGTATTCAACCAGGCTGGGTGACTGTTCTGAGGTTTCAGTTGTAGTATTCAACCAGGCTGGGTGACTGTTCTGAGGTTTCAGTTGTATAATTCAACCAGGCTGGGTGACTGTTCTGAGGTTTCAGTAGTATAATTCAACCAGGCTGGGTGACTGTTCTGAGGTATCAGTTGTATTATTCAACCAGGCTGGGTGACTGTTCTGAGGTTTCAGTAGTAGTATTCAACCAGGCTGGGTGACTGTTCTGAGGTTTCAGTTGTAGTATTCAACCAGGCTGGGTGACTGTTCTGAGGTTTCAGTAGTATAATTCAACCAGGCTGGGTGACTGTTCTGAGGTTTCAGTTGTAGTATTCAACCAGGCTGGGTGACTGTTCTGAGGTTTCAGTTGTAGTATTCAACCAGGCTGGGTGACTGTTCTGAGGTTTCAGTAGTATAATTCAACCAGGCTGGGTGACTGTTCTGAGGTTTCAGTAGTAGTATTCAACCAGGCTGGGTGACTGTTCTGAGGTTTCAGTTGTATAATTCAACCAGGCTGGGTGACTGTTCTGAGGTTTCAGTTGTAGTATTCAACCAGGCTGGGTGACTGTTCTGAGGTTTCAGTAGTAGTATTCAACCAGGCTGGGTGACTGTTCTGAGGTTTCAGTTGTAGTATTCAACCAGGCTGGGTGACTGTTCTGAGGTTTCAGTTGTATAATTCAACCAGGCTGGGTGACTGTTCTGAGGTTTCAGTTGTAGTATTCAACCAGGCTGGGTGACTGTTCTGAGGTTTCAGTTGTAGTATTCAACCAGGCTGGGTGACTGTTCTGAGGTTTCAGTTGTAGTATTCAACCAGGCTGGGTGACTGTTCTGAGGTTTCAGTAGTATAATTCAACCAGGCTGGGTGACTGTTCTGAGGTTTCAGTTGTAGTATTCAACCAGGCTGGGTGACTGTTCTGAGGTTTCAGTAGTATAATTCAACCAGGCTGGGTGACTGTTCTGAGGTTTCAGTAGTAGTATTCAACCAGGCTGGGTGACTGTTCTGAGGTTTCAGTTGTAGTATTCAACCAGGCTGGGTGACTGGTCTGAGGTTTCAGTTGTAGTATTGCATAAAGACCACTAGGGGGAAGACTTGTTCCAGATCAGTAACACAACCCCTATCTCCTATCACATGTAGTAAGCTGTTCTCATCCTCAACAGCCTCCCTCCTCTCTCCAGACACAACCCCTAGCTCCTATCATATCATGTAGTATGCTGTTCTCATCCTCAACAGCCTCCCTCCTCTCTCCTATCTCCAGTCACAACCCCTAGCTTATATAGAGCTAGACGTTCCTCAACTAGATCATCCACCTGGATATAGAGCTAGACGTTCCCCAACTAGATCACCCACCGTGTATATAGAGCTAGACGTTCCTCAACTAGATCACCCACCGTGTATATAGAGCTAGACGTTCCTCAACTAGATCACCCACCTGGATATAGAGCTAGACGTTCCCCAAATAGATCACCCACCGTGTATATAGAGCTAGACGTTCTTCAACTAGATCACCCACCTGGATATAGAGCTAGACATTCCTAAACTAGATCACCCACTGTGTAGGGAAGTCTTCTCCTCCACCTCCTTCAGTCACTGACGACTATGACTTGTAGGAATCAGTTCTCATGTTTCTCATCTAAAGTTTCTTATCTTTTATCCTTTTCACCACCTAGTCCTCTCCTGTCGTATAAAAGGAGGACTTGTGTTGGTGGTTGTTGAGGGTGATGGTGATTGTTGTTGTTGTTGTTGTTGTCATTGTCATTGTTTTTGTTGTTGCTGCTGGATACTTGAGTGATGTTTGGATCAGTTGATTGTTACCTTTTTACAAACACGCAACTGTGATTATATGCACTGATCATAAAAAACATTAAGAACACCTTCCTAATATTGAGTTGCATTGTACAAAACATTAAGAACACCTTCCTAATATTGAGTTGCATTGCACAAAACATTAAGAACACCTTAATATTGAGTTGCATTTCTACTAGAATCTTGATCGACCAAGAGGAGTCTTTTCTTTCGACCAATCAATTTTACACATATAGACACACCCTATGTGTTTTAACAAAATTGACTACATGTATTGAACTTGTCTGATGCTTTAAGCTGTTTGTTTAAATAATGAAGATACGCAAATGACTCAAGAGGGAGCCAGAGATCAAGATAATGTAACTAGAAGAGGAAAGCCTGTTCCAGACCCTCCTGCTGCTGCTGCTGCTGCTGGTCATCACAGATTCTCAGGTTACCCTCCTCCCACTGCTACTGGCCATCACAGATTCTCAGGTTACCCTCCTCCTCCTCCCACTGCTGCTGGCCATCACAGATTCTCAGGTTACCCTCCTCCTCCTCCCACTGCTACTGGCCATCACAGATTCTCAGGTTACCCTCCTCCTCCTGCTGCTGCTGGCCATCACAGATTCTCAGGTTACCCTCCTCCTCCTCCCACTGCTGCTGGCCATCACAGATTCTCAGGTTACCCTCCTCCTCCTCCCACTGCTACTGGCCATCACAGATTCTCAGGTTACCCTCCTCCTCCTCCTCCTCCCTCTGCTGCTGGCCATCACAGATTCTCAGGTTACCCTCCTCCTCCTCCCTCTGCTGCTGGCCATCACAGATTCTCAGGTTACCCTCCTCCTCCCGCTGCTGCTGCTGGCCATAACAGATTCTCCGGTGACCCTCCTGAAGTTGCCGGTAATAGGCTACACCAAGGGTCGGCAACCTTTTCCATTTGGACTGACAGTTTAGCTTACCATATCTACCAGTCTGTGTGCAAGTAATGATTTTTATTAACAGTCTAATTTAATTCATTGTCTGTGATTAATTAAAATTCTATCTAAATTAAAATTATACAAATCTACAAATAACATTTATTGCCAACTATGTAAAAATAGCCTACATAAAGCCAACACATAAAAGGTTACCCTCCTCCTCCTCCCACTGCTACTGGCCATCACAGATTCTCAGGTTACCCTCCTCCTCCTGCTGCTGCTGGCCATCACAGATTCTCAGGTTACCCTCCTCCTCCTCCCACTGCTGCTGGCCATCACAGATTCTCAGGTTACCCTCCTCCTCCTCCCACTGCTACTGGCCATCACAGATTCTCAGGTTACCCTCCTCCTCCTCCCTCTGCTGCTGGCCATCACAGATTCTCAGGTTACCCTCCTCCTCCTCCCTCTGCTGCTGGCCATCACAGATTCTCAGGTTACCCTCCTCCTCCCGCTGCTGCTGCTGGCCATAACAGATTCTCCGGTGACCCTCCTGAAGTTGCCGGTAATAGGCTACACCAAGGGTCGGCAACCTTTTCCATTTGGACTGACAGTTTAGCTTACCATATCTACCAGTCTGTGTGCAAGTAATGATTTTTATTAACAGTCTAATTTAATTCATTGTCTGTGATTAATTAAAATTCTATCTAAATTAAAATTATACAAATCTACAAATAACATTTATTGCCAACTATGTAAAAATAGCCTACATAAAGCCAACACATAAAAACATTGCATCCTGCTGTTAGAAAATATCCTGATAAAAATAAACATCCTATAAATCACATTGGCTAGGCATGGCCTGTCTACAACGAACTGGAAACATTGGCTAGGCATGGCCTGTCTACAACAAACTGGAAACATTGGCTAGGCATGGCCTGTCTACAACGAACTGGAAACATTGGCTAGGCATGGCCTGTCTACAACGAACTGGAAACATTGGCTAGGCATGGCCTGTCTACAACGAACTGGAAACATTGGCTAGGCATGGCCTGTCTACAACGAACTGGAAACATTGGCTAGGCATGGCCTGTCTACAACGAACTGAAAACATTGGCTAGGCATGGCCTGTCTACAATGAACTGGAAACATTGGCTAGGCATGGCCTGTCTACAACGAACTGGAAACCTTGGGTACGCATGGCCTGTCTACAACGAACTGGAAACATTGGGTACACATGGCCTGTCTACAACGAACTGGAAACATTGGCTACGCATGGCCTGTCTACAACGAACTGGAAACCTTGGGTACGCATGGCCTGTCTACAACGAACTGGAAACATTGGGTACACATGGCCTGTCTACAATGAACTGGAAACATTGGCTAGGCATGGCCTGTCTACAACGAACTGGAAACATTGGCTACGCATGGCCTGTCTACAACGAACTGGAAACATTGGCTACGCATGGCCTGTCTACAACAAACTGGAAACATTGGCTACGCATGGCCTGTCTACAACGAACTGGAAACATTGGCTAGGCATGGCCTGTCTACAACGAACTGGAAACATTGGCTATGCATGGCCTGTCTACAACGAACTGGAAACATTGGCTACGCATGGCCTGTCTACAACGAACTGGAAACATTGGCTACGCATGGCCTGTCTACAACGAACTGGAAACATTGGCTAGGCATGGCCTGTCTACAACGAACTGGAAACATTGGCTACGCATGGCCTGTCTACAACGAACTGGAAACCTTGGGTACGCATGGCCTGTCTACAACGAACTGGAAACATTGGGTACACATGGCCTGTCTACAATGAACTGGAAACATTGGCTAGGCATGGCCTGTCTACAACGAACTGGAAACATTGGCTACGCATGGCCTGTCTACAACGAACTGGAAACATTGGCTACGCATGGCCTGTCTACAACAAACTGGAAACATTGGCTACGCATGGCCTGTCTACAACGAACTGGAAACATTGGCTAGGCATGGCCTGTCTACAACGAACTGGAAACATTGGCTATGCATGGCCTGTCTACAACGAACTGGAAACATTGGCTACGCATGGCCTGTCTACAACGAACTGGAAACATTGGCTACGCATGGCCTGTCTACAACGAACTGGAAACATTGGCTAGGCATGGCCTGTCTACAACGAACTGGAAACATTGGCTACGCATGGCCTGTCTACAACGAACTGGAAACATTGGCTAGGCATGGCCTGTCTACAACAAACTGGAAATATTGGGTACACATGGCCTGTCTACAACGAACTGGAAACCTTGGGTACGCATGGCCTGTCTACAACGAACTGGAAACATTGGGTACGCATGGCCTGTCTACAACGAACTGGAAACATTGGCTCCGTCTCCGGAGAGAGATGTGCCTTGTGTGTCTGAGCCACAATCCCTTTCTTCCTGGAGCGTGTCGTCCCTGAGACAGGTGCAAATCAGACAGGTGTCTCGTGTGCCATGAATTATTTTTTTTATTTTTTGGGGACTGCTGGACTATACAGACCCTTTTAGTCATTCACCATATAAATCACCTTATGAAAGTTGCACAGTATAATTATACCCTTAATCTGGTAACAAATCACATCTAGTGATACATACCTTGACATTTTCTGCCATCCCATTGTGACATTGTGGGAGGATAAAAAAACCTTCATTTAATGACAATGCTTTTCTCAGCCGTTATAAACGCTAGGTTACAGTTTGTTGTGGTAACAGTCCCCAGTATCAACATTTCCAAGCAAACAAAAACAGGGAGAACCTGTTGACAGATACAATAACTTTTAGCCAGAATTCAGCCAGCCTTCACAAGATCATACATAACATGTGAAAATAAAAATAAATCAATATTAATATTAATATATATAATAAATATAAATATAAATATATATAATAATAGAAATATATATAAATATATAAATATATATAACAAATATAAATATATATATTTATAATAAATATAAATATATATATATAATAAATATAAATATAAATATATATAATAAATACATATAATAAATATAAATATATATAATAAATATATATAATAAATATAAATATAAATATGTATAATAAATATACTAAACATAAATATATATATATATAATAAATATAAATATAAATATATATAATAAATATAAATATAAATATATATAATAAATATAAATATAAATATATATCAAAAATATATATAATAAATATAAATTTATATAATAACTATAAATATATATATATATAAATATAAATATATATAATAAATATAAATATAAATATATATAATAAATATAAATATAAATATATATAATAAATATAAATATATGTAAAAAATATATATAATAAATATAAATGTATATAATAACTATAAATATATATATAATAAATATAAATATATATAACAAATATAAATATAAATATATATAATACATATAAATATAAATATATATAATAAATATATATATATATATATATATATATATATATAGAATAAATATATATATATATATATAATAAATATAAATATTGATATATATATAATAAATTGAAATATATATAATAAATATAAATATATATACTAAATATAAATATAAATATATATAATAAATATAAATATATATAATTCATATAAATATATATAATACATATAAATATAAATATATATATATATAATAAATATAACAAATATAAATATATATATTTATAATAAATATAAATATAAATATACATAATAAATAAATATAATAAATATAAATATATATAATAAATAAATATAAATGTATATAATAAATATATATAATATATATAAATATAAATATATATAATAAATATAAATATAATAAATATAAATATATATAATAAATATAAATATATATATAATAAATATATATATATATATAATAAATATAAATATATATAATAAATATAAATATAAATATATACAATAAATATATATAATAAATATAAATATATATAATAAATATAAATATAATAAATATAAATATATATAATAAATATAAATATATATAATAAATATAAATCTAAATATATACAATAAATATATATAATAAATATAAATATATATAATAAATATAAATATATATAATAAATATAAATATATATAATAAATATAAATATAAATATATACAATAAATATATATAATAAATATAAATATATATAATAAATATAAATATAATAAATAGAAATATATATAATAAATATAAGTATATATGTAATAAATATATATAATAAATATAAATATAAATATAAATATAATAAATATATATAATAAATATAAATATATATATAATAAATATAAATATGTGTTTTACACCTACGGCAGAGGAAGTACATTTCTGAGTGCGATATTCAGTTTCACTGGCATATAGTACGCTCTATGGATGATCTTAAACTGCAGTAATTTATGTCTGAGATTATACGAACATGACTGGGCATGTTCTACCATATCTGTATCCCTTCATCATCATCATCATCATCATCATCATCATCATCATCAACACTATCAGCATCATCATCACTATCATCAGCATCATCATCAACACCGTCATCATCATCATCATCATCACTATGGGCTCTACCATATCTGTATCCATTCATCATCATCATTATTTATTTAACTAGGCAAGTCAGTTAAGAACAAATTCTTATTTTCAATGATGGCCTAGGAACAGGGGGTTAACTGCCTTGTACAGGGGCAGATTGACAGATTTGCACGTTGTCAGCTCGGGGATTTGAACTTGCAACCTTTCGGTTACTAGTCCAACACTCTGACCACTAGGCTACGCTGCCACCATCATCATCATCATCACTATCATCATCATCATCATCATCATCACTATCATCATCATCATCATCATCATCATCATCATCATCATCACCGTCATCATCATCATCATCACTATCATCATCATCATCATCATCACCATCATCATCACCATCATCACCACCATCACCACCATCACCATCACCACCATCATCATCACTATGGGCTCTACCATATCTGTATCCATTCATCATCATCATCATCATCATCATCATCACCACCATCATCATCATCATCATCACTATCATCATCATCATCATCATCACTATCATCATCATCATCATCATCATCATCACTATCATCATCATCAGCGTCTCCCACGTCTTCACATTGTTGTTTGACATGTTTTGTGTCATCAGGAAAAGCCTCTATCAACATTTGATACAGGAAATCAACACGAGGATTGTCCGACTGCCTTACTGAGTGTCACGGCTGGCTGAAGGACTGGACCAAGGTGCAGCATGGTAAGTGTACATTTTCTCTTTATTCAAAATGACTCCGACAAAACAAAGAACAAAGACAAACCGTGAAGCTTTGGGCTATGTGCCCTGAACAAAGACAAACTGTGAAACTGAGGGTTATGTGCCCTGAACAAAGACAAACTGTGAAACTATGGGCTATGTGCCCTGAACAAAGACAAACCGTGAAACTGAGGGCTATGTGCCCTGAACAAAGTCAAAGTTAACTTCCCACAAAACAGGTGGGGGAAAAGGGTACCTAAGTATGGTTCTCAATCAGAGACAACGATAGACAGCTGTCCCTGATTGAGAACCACACACCCGGCCAAACACATAGAAATAGAAAATCATAGAACATAGAACATAGACTGCCCATCCAAATCACACCCTGACCAAACCAACATAGAGACATAAAACTACGGTCAGGGCGTGACACTGAGAACCCCTGTCACCCATCCGATCCTGCTCAGATGAGGCAGGACAAAGATTTACCCTGCTGTACATTTATATATTATATTATCCAGGAATAGAATCAATGGTTCAATAATTGAAAAGACCATTACCGCCAGATCTCCAGATTGTAGCCATTAACTCAAGGTGGAACGCAAGATGGCACTGACAGGAATGGCAGCTCTGCTTTTCGCAACTTTGCAGTATTTCATTTTTTTTGTGTCATTTCTTACATTATTAGCCCAGAATGTTTTTTTTCTGTTATTACATACAGCCGGGAAATAACTTTTGGATATCAGAGCGGCGGTAACGACCAGGAAAATGACTTTCCCGAATTGGATCCTTTGTTTGTACCCCCCAGGGCAAGTTAACTTATCCCAGAGGCTGCTCCAAGTTGCTGCTGGAGGAGAAGAGGTATTCCCGACTCAGGAGGAGTGCGCACCACCCACCACTTCAGAGCATATTACTCACTAATGTTCAGTCTCTGGACAATAAGGTAGACGAGCTCAGGGCGAGGATCTCCTTCCAGAGATACATCGGGGATTGTAACATCACGGAATCATGGCTCTCTCGGGACATACTGTCCCCGCCCATACAGCCAGCTGGGTTCTCAGTTCATCGTGCAGACAGGAATAAAGAACTCTCTGGGAAGAAGAAAGGCTGGGGGTGTATGCTTCATAATTAACTACTCAATCAAATTTCAATCAAATGTATTTATAAAGCCCTTTTTAACATCAGTCGATGTCACAAAGTGCTGTACAGAATCCCAGCCTAAAACCCCAAACAGTCGATGTCACAAAGTGCTGTACAGAATCCCAGCCTAAAACCCCAAACAGTCGATGTCACAAAGTGCTGTACAGAATCCCAGCCTAAAACCCCAAACAGTCGATGTCACAAAGTGCTGTACAGAATCCCAGCCTAAAACCCCAAGCAGCAAGCATTGCAAACAGCGCAGGTGTAGAAGCATCGCGCCGACAGAAACAACCATCTTTCTGGTAAGTAGAGGGGCGGGGGCGTATGCCTTATGGTTAACGAGATGTGGTGTGGTCATAACAACATACAGGAACTCAAGTCCCTCTGTTCACCTGACTTAGAATTCCTCACAATCAAATGTCGACCGCATTATCTACCAAGGGAATTCTCTTCGATTATAATCACAGCCGTATATATACCCCCCTCCCCCCCAAGCAGACACATCGATGGCCCTGAACAAACTTTATTTGACTCTATGTAAACTGGAAACCTCATATCCTAAGGCTGCATTCATTGTAGCTGGGGATTTTAACAAAGCTAATCTGAAAACAAGACTCCCTAAATTGTATCAGCATATCAATTGCGCAACTAGGGCTGGTAAAACCCTGGATCATTGCTATTCTAACTTCCGCAATGCATATAAGGCCCTCCCCCGCTCTCCTTTCGGAAAAGATGACCACGACTCCATTTTGTTGCTCCCTGCCTACAGACAGAAACTAAAACAAGAAGCTCCCGCGCTCAGGTCTGTTCAACGCTGGTCCGACCAATCTGATTCCACACTTCAAGACTGCTTCAATCTCGTGGATTGGGATATGTTACGCATTGCTTCCAACAACAACATTGACGAATATGCTGATTCGGTGAGCGAGTTCATTAGAAAGTGCATTGATGATGTCATACCCATAGCAAAGATTAAAACATTCCCAAACCAGAAACCGTGGATTGATGGCAGCATTTGCGTGAAACTGAAAGCACGAACCACTGCTTTTAACCAGGGCAAGGTGACCGGAAACATGACCGAATACAAACAGTGTAACTATTCCCTCCGCAAGGCAATCAAACAAGCTAAGCGTCAGTATAGAGACAAAGTAGAGTTGCAATTCAACGGCTCAGACACAAGAGGTATGTGGCAGGGTCTACAGTCAATCACGGATTACAAAAAGAAAACCAGCCCCGCCACGGACCAGGAGGTCTTGCTCCCAGGCAGACTAATTAACTTTTTTGCCTACTTTGAGGACAATACAGTGCCACTGACACTGCCCGCAACCAAAACCTGCGGACTCTCCTTCACTGCAGTCGACGTGAGTAAAACATTTAAACGTGTTAACCCTCGCAAGGCTGCAGGCCCAGACGGCATCCCCAGCCGCGTCCTCAGAGCATGCGCAGACCAGCTGGCTGGTGTGTTTACGGACATATTCAATCAATCCCTATCCCAGTCTGCTGTTCCCACATGCTTCAAGAGGACCACCATTGTCCCTGTTCCCAAGAAAGCTAAGGTAACTGAGCTAAACGACTACCGCCCCGTAGCACTCACTTCCATCATCATGAAGTGCTTTGAGAGACTAGTCAAGGACTATATCACCTCCACCCTACCCGACACTCTAGACCCACTCTAATTTGCTTACTGCCCCAATAGGTTCACAGATGACGCAATCGCATCCACAGTGCACACACTACAATTTCCACTCCAATTTGCACACTGCCCTAACCCATCTGGACAAGGGGAATACCTATGTGAGAACGCTGTTCATCGATTACAGCTCAGCATTTAACACCATAGTACACTCCAAACTCATCATCAAGCTCGAGACCCTGGGTCTCGACCCCGCCTTGTGCAACTGGGTACTGGACTTCCTGACGGGCTGCCCCCAGGTGGTGAGGGTAGGTAACAACATCTCCACCCCACTGATCCTCAACACTGGGGCCCCACAAGGTTGCGTTCTAAGCCCTCTCCTGTACTCCCTGTTCACCCACGACTGCGTGGCCATGCTCGCCTCCAACTCAATCATCAAGTTTGCGGATGAAACTACAGTGGTAGGCTTGATTACCAACAACGACGAGACGGCCTACAGGGAGGAGGTGAGGACCCTCGGAGTGTGGTGTCAGGAAAATAACCTCACACTCAACGTCAACAAAACAAAGGAGATGATTGTGGACTTCAGGAAACAGCAGAGGGAGCACCCCCTATCCACATCGATGGGACAGTAGTGGAGAGGGTAGTAAGTTAAGTTCCTCGGCGTACACATCACAGACAAACTGAATTGGTCCACCCACACAGCAGCGACTCTTCAACCTCAGGAGGCTGAAGAAATTTGTCTTGTCACCAAAAGCACTCACAAACTTCTACAGATGCACAATCGAGAGCATCCTGTCGGGCTGTATCACTGCCTGGTACGGCAACTGCTCCGCCCACAACCATTAGGCTCTCCAGAGGGTAGTGAGGTCTGCACAACGCATCACCGGGGGCAAACTACCTGCCCTCCAGGACATCTACACCACCCGATGTCACAGGAAGGCCATAAAGATCATCAAGGACAACAACCACCCGAGCCACTGCCTGTTCATCCCGCTATCATCCAGAAGGCGAGGTCAGTACAGGTGTATCAAAGCATGGACCGAGAGACTGAAAAACAGCTTCTATCTCAAGGCCATCAGACTGCTTCTTGACGCTACCCATCCCTTTAGCGGGACAATTGTCATCAAGAATTGAATTGCTGAATTGCAGAGCGCCAAATTCAAGTACTAGGCCAGACTAGTGTCTAGGTTTGATTTGGTACTAGGCCAGACTAGTGTCTAGGGGTTGATTTGGTACTAGGCCAGACTAGTGTCTACCGGTTGATTTGGTACTAGGCCAGACTAGTGTCTAGGGGTTAATTTGGTACTAGGCCAGACTAGTGTCTAGGGGTTGATTTGGTACTAGGCCAGACTAGTGTCTAGGGGTTGATTTGGTACCTGCCAGACAAGTGTCTACCGGTTGATTTGGTACTAGGCCAGACTAGTGTCTAGGGGTTAATTTGGTACTAGGCCAGACTAGTGTCTAGGGGTTAATTTGGTACTAGGCCAGACTAGTGTCTAGGGGTTAATTTGGTACTAGGCCAGACTAGTGTCTAAGGGTTGATTTGGTACTAGGCCAGACTAGTGTCTAGGGGTTAATTCGGTACTAGCCCAGACAAGTGTCTAGGGGTTAATTTGGTACTAGGCCAGACACTTGAGGCAGTAGTGAACACAGAGTAACAGCACACCACCCTGCATCCCACTGCTGGCCTGCTTCTGAAGCTAAGCAGGGTTGGTCCTGGTTGGTCCCTTTATGGGAGACCAGATGCTGCTGGCCTGCTTCTGAAGCTAAGCAGGGTTGGTCCTGGTCAGTTCCTGGATGGGAGACCAGATGCTGCTGGAAGTGGTGTTGGAGGGCCAGTAGGAGGCACTCTTTCCTCGGATCTAAAAAATATCCCAATGCCCCAGGGCAGTGGGGACGTTGCCTGTGTAGGGTGCTGTCTTTCAGATGGGACGTTAAACGGGTGTCCTGGCTCTCTGAGGCCATTAAAGATCCCATTGCACTTTTTGTAAGAGTAGGGGTGTTAACCCTGGTGTCCTGGCTAAATTCCCAAGCTGTCCCTCATACTATCAAGGTCACCTAATCATCCCCAGTTTACAATTGGCTCATTCATCCCCTCCCCTGTAACTATTCCCCAGGTTGTTTCTGTAAATGAGAACGTGTTCTAAGTCAACTTACCTGTTAAATTTATAAAGTTGGGTTATTGTAGACTGATGAAATGTCCTCCCTCTAGTGGTGAAAACAGAGAACTGCAGGGTTATTATAGACTGATGTCATGTCCTCCCTCTAGTGGTGAAAACAGAGAACTGCATGGTTATTATAGACTGATGTCACGTCCTCCCTCTAGTGGTGACAACAGAGTACTGCAGGGTTAATATAGACTGATGACACTTCCTCCCTCTAGTGTTGACAACAGAGAACTGCATGGTTATTATAGACTGATGTCACGTCCTCCCTCTAGTGGTGACAACAGAGAACTGCATGGTTATTATAGACTGATGACACGTCCTCCCTCTAGTGGTGACAACAGAGAACTGCAGGGTTAATATAGACTGATGACACTTCCTCCCTCTAGTGGTGACAACAGAGAACTGCATGGTTATTATAGACTGATGTCACGTCCTCCCTCTAGTGGTGACAACAGAGAACTGCATGGTTATTATAGACTGATGACACGTCCTCCCTCTAGTGGTGACAACAGAGAACTGCAGGGTTATCATAGACTGATGACACGTCCTCCCTCTAGTGGTGACAACAGAGAACTGCATGGTTATTATAGACTGATGTCACGTCCTCCCTCTAGTGGTGACAACAGAGAACTGCATGGTTATTATAGACTGATGACACGTCCTCCCTCTAGTGGTGACAACAGAGAATTGCAGGGTTAATATAGACTGATGACACTTCCTCCCTCTAGTGGTGACAACAGAGAACTGCATGGTTATTATAGACTGATGTCACGTCCTCCCTCTAGTGGTGACAACAGAGAACTGCATGGTTATTATAGACTGATGACACGTCCTCCCTCTAGTGGTGACAACAGAGAACTGCAGGGTTATTATAGACTGATGACACGTCCTCCCTCTAGTGGTGACAACAGAGAACTGCAGGGTTAATATAGACTGATGACACTTCCTCCCTCTAGTGGTGACAACAGAGAACTGCATGGTTATTATAGACTGATTTCACGTCCTCCCTCTAGTGGTGACAACAGAGACCTGCATGGTTATTATAGACTGATGACACGTCCTCCCTCTAGTGGTGACAGAGAACTGCAGGGTTATCATAGACTGATGACACGTCCTCCCTCTAGTGGTGACAGAGAACTGCATGGTTATTATAGACTGATGACACGTCCTCCCTCTAGTGGTGAAAACAGAGAACTGCAGGGCTATTATAGACTGATGACACTTCCTCCCTCTAGTGGTGAAAACAGAGTACTGCAGGGTTATTATAGACTGATGTCCGTAATGTAATAATATAATCTGTATAATCTGATCACATTCATTATCTCTGTCATTAACATATTATTGAATGTATTATTTTGAAACATTTAAAATAGAAACCTCAGAAACAGGTGGAACATGGAAAACATTTAAAATAGAAACCTCAGAAACAGGTGGAACATGGAAAAAAAAGACAACAGATATGAAAGTTTTGTTGATTTATTAGTTATAATATAACATTATTTTGCATGACTTTTTAGGTTAATTATTATTTTGAAGCAGATGCAGATGTCTCTTTCACACTATTAAACACATGATATGTCCTGGAGCTCAGGAAGGAGTTGCAGTCAGACAGACTATCACTATAAAACACATGATATGTCCTGGAGCTCAGGAAGGAGTTGTAGAACAGACTATCACTATTAAACACATGATATGTCCTGGAGCTCAGGAAGGAGTTGTAGAACAGACTATCACTATAAAACACATGATATGTCCTGGAGCTCAGGAAGGAGTTGTAGTCAGACTGACTATCACTATTAAACACATGATATGTCCTGGAGCTCAGGAAGGAGTTGTAGAACAGACTATCACTATAAAACACATGATATGTCCTGGAGTTCAGGAAGGAGTTGTAGTCAGACAGACTATCACTATAAAACACATGATATGTCCTGGAGCTCAGGAAGGAGTTGTAGAACAGACAGACTATCACTATAAAACACATGATATGTCCTGGAGCTCAGGAAGGAGTTGTAGAACAGACTATCACTATAAAACACATGATACGTCCTGGAGCTCAGGAAGGAGTTGTAGTCAGACAGACTATCACTATAAAACACATGATATGTCCTGGAGCTCAGGAAGGAGTTGTAGAACAGACTATCACTATTAAACACATGATATGTCCTGGAGCTCAGGAAGGAGTTGTAGAACAGACTATCACTATAAAACACATGATATGTCCTGGAGCTCAGGAAGGAGTTGTAGAACAGACTATCACTATTAAACACATGATATGTCCTGGAGCTCAGGAAGGAGTTGTAGAACAGACTATCACTATAAAACACATGATATGTCCTGGAGCTCAGGAAGGAGTTGTAGAACAGACAGACTATCACTATTAAACACATGATATGTCCTGGAGCTCAGGAAGGAGTTGTAGAACAGACTATCACTATAAAACACATGATATGTCCTGGAGCACAGGAAGGAGTTGTAGTCAGACAGACTATCACTATTAAACACATGATATGTCCTGGAGCTCAGGAAGGAGTTGTAGAACAGACTATCACTATAAAACACATGATATGTCCTGGAGCTCAGGAAGGAGTTGTAGAACAGACTATCACTATTAAACACATGATATGTCCTGGAGCTCAGGAAGGAGTTGTAGTCAGACAGACTATCACTATAAAACACATGATATGTCCTGGAGCTCAGGAAGGAGTTGTAGAACAGACTATCACTATTAAACACATGATATGTCCTGGAGCTCAGGAAGGAGTTGTAGTCAGACAGACTATCACTATAAAACACATGATATGTCCTGGAGCTCAGGAAGGAGTTGTAGAACAGACAGACTATCACTATTAAACACATGATATGTCCTGGAGCTCAGGAAGGAGTTGTAGTCAGACAGACTATCACTATAAAACACATGATATGTCCTGGAGCTCAGGAAGGAGTTGTAGAACAGACTATCACTATAAAACACATGATATGTCCTGGAGCTCAGGAAGGAGTTGTAGTCAGACAGACTATCACTATAAAACACATGATATGTCCTGGAGCTCAGGAAGGAGTTGTAGTCAGACAGACTATCACTATAAAACACATGATATGTCCTGGAGCTCAGGAAGGAGTTGTAGTCAGACAGACTATCACTATAAAACACATGATATGTCCTGGAGCTCAGGAAGGAGTTGTAGAACAGACTATCACTATTAAACACATGATATGTCCTGGAGCTCAGGAAGGAGTTGTAGAACAGACTATCACTATAAAACACATGATACGTCCTGGAGCTCAGGAAGGAGTTGTAGTCAGACAGACTATCACTATAAAACACATGATATGTCCTGGAGCTCAGGAAGGAGTTGTAGAACAGACTATCACTATTAAACACATGATATGTCCTGGAGCTCAGGAAGGAGTTGTAGAACAGACTATCACTATAAAACACATGATATGTCCTGGAGCTCAGGAAGGAGTTGTAGAACAGACTATCACTATTAAACACATGATATGTCCTGGAGCTCAGGAAGGAGTTGTAGAACAGACAGACTATCACTATAAAACACATGATATGTCCTGGAGCTCAGGAAGGAGTTGTAGAACAGACTATCACTATAAAACACATGATATGTCCTGGAGCTCAGGAAGGAGTTGTAGAACAGACAGACTATCACTATTAAACACATGATATGTCCTGGAGCTCAGGAAGGAGTTGTAGAACAGACTATCACTATAAAACACATGATATGTCCTGGAGCACAGGAAGGAGTTGTAGTCAGACAGACTATCACTATTAAACACATGATATGTCCTGGAGCTCAGGAAGGAGTTGTAGAACAGACTATCACTATAAAACACATGATATGTCCTGGAGCTCAGGAAGGAGTTGTAGAACAGACTATCACTATTAAACACATGATATGTCCTGGAGCTCAGGAAGGAGTTGTAGTCAGACAGACTATCACTATAAAACACATGATATGTCCTGGAGCTCAGGAAGGAGTTGTAGAACAGACTATCACTATTAAACACATGATATGTCCTGGAGCTCAGGAAGGAGTTGTAGTCAGACAGACTATCACTATAAAACACATGATATGTCCTGGAGCTCAGGAAGGAGTTGTAGAACAGACAGACTATCACTATTAAACACATGATATGTCCTGGAGCTCAGGAAGGAGTTGTAGTCAGACAGACTATCACTATAAAACACATGATATGTCCTGGAGCTCAGGAAGGAGTTGTAGAACAGACTATCACTATTAAACACATGATATGTCCTGGAGCTCAGGAAGGAGTTGTAGAACAGACTATCACTATAAAACACATGATATGTCCTGGAGCTCAGGAAGGAGTTGTAGTCAGACAGACTATCACTATAAAACACATGATATGTCCTGGAGCTCAGGAAGGAGTTGTAGTCAGACAGACTATCACTATAAAACACATGATATGTCCTGGAGCTCAGGAAGGAGTTGTAGTCAGACAGACTATCACTATAAAACACATGATATGTCCTGGAGCTCAGGAAGGAGTTGTAGAACAGACTATCACTATTAAACACATGATATGTCCTGGAGCTCAGGAAGGAGTTGTAGAACAGACTATCACTATAAAACACATGATATGTCCTGGAGCTCAGGAAGGAGTTGTAGAACAGACTATCACTATAAAACACATGATACGTCCTGGAGCTCAGGAAGGAGTTGTAGTCAGACAGACTATCACTATTAAACACATGATATGTCCTGGAGCTCAGGAAGGAGTTGTAGAACAGACTATCACTATTAAACACATGATACGTCCTGGAGCTCAGGAAGGAGTTGTAGTCAGACAGACTATCACTATAAAACACATGATATGTCCTGGAGCTCAGGAAGGAGTTGTAGTCAGACAGACTATCACTATTAAACCCATGATATGTCCTGGAGCTCAGGAAGGAGTTGTAGAACAGACTATCACTATAAAACACATGATATGTCCTGGAGCTCAGGAAGGATTTGTAGTCAGACAGGGAGAAAGTGAGTTTATTAAAGCCTACGTTGTTTAAATGAAAACATATTGTCAATATAACTCACAGGATCAGAACAACACATATGGTTCCCTCTGTCTAAAACATCTGGGGAGAACAGTAGGACAGTAGAGAACATCCCAAAACAACTGGGGAGAACAGTAGGACAGTAGAGGACAACCCAAAACAACTGGGGAGAACAGTAGGACAGTAGAGAACATCCCAAAACAACTGGGGAGAACAGTAGAACAGTAGAGGACATCCCAAAACATCTGGGGAGAACAGTAGGACAGTAGATGACATCCCAAAACAACTGGG
Organism: Oncorhynchus mykiss; assembly: GCF_057628025.1. NCBI lineage: Eukaryota > Metazoa > Chordata > Actinopteri > Salmoniformes > Salmonidae > Oncorhynchus > Oncorhynchus mykiss. The sequence goes on along the minus strand of NC_143031.1, from coordinate 87,881,532 downwards.
GAGAACAGTAGAACAGTAGAGGACATCCCAAAACAACTGGGGAGAACAGTAGAGGACATCCCAAAACAACTGGGGAGAACAGTAGAACAGTAGAGGACATCCCAAAACAACTGGGGAGAACAGTAGAGGACATCCCAAAACATCTGGGGAGAACAGTAGGACAGTAGAGGACATCCCAAAACAACTGGGGAGAACAGTAGAGGACATCCCAAAACATCTGGGGAGAACAGTAGGACAGTAGATGACATCCCAAAACAACTGGGGAGAACAGTAGAGGACATCCCAAAACATCTGGGGAGAACAGTAGGACAGTAGAGGACATCCCAAAACATCTGGGGAGAACAGTAGGACAGTAGAGAACATCCCAAAACAACTGGGGAGAACAGTAGAGGACATCCCAAAACAACTGGGGAGAACAGTAGAACAGTAGAGGACATCCCAAAACAACTGGGGAGAACAGTAGGACAGTAGAGGACATCCCAAAACATCTGGGGAGAACAGTAGGACAGTAGAGGACATCCCAAAACAACTGGGGAGAACAGTAGAGGACATCCCAAAACAACTGGGGAGAACAGTAGAACAGTAGAGGACATCCCAAAACATCTGGGGAGAACAGTAGGACAGTAGAGGACATCCCAAAACAACTGGGGAGAACAGTAGGACAGTAGAGGACATCCCAAAACAACTGGGGAGAACAGTAGAGGACATCCCAAAACAACTGGGGAGAACAGTAGAACAGTAGAGGACATCCCAAAACAACTGGGGAGAACAGTAGAGGACATCCCAAAACATCTGGGGAGAACAGTAGGACAGTAGAGGACATCCCAAAACAACTGGGGAGAACAGTAGAGGACATCCCAAAACATCTGGGGAGAACAGTAGGACAGTAGATGACATCCCAAAACAACTGGGGAGAACAGTAGAGGACATCCCAAAACAACTGGGGAGAACAGTAGGACAGTAGAGGACATCCCAAAACATCTGGGGAGAACAGTAGGACAGTAGAGGACATCCCAAAACATCTGGGGAGAACAGTAGGACAGTAGAGGACATCCCAAAACATCTGGGGAGAACAGTAGGACAGTAGAGGACATCCCAAAACATCTGGGGAGAACAGTAGGACAGTAGAGGACATGCCAAAACAACTGGTGAGAACAGTAGAACAGTAGAGGACATACCAAAACAACTGGGGAGAACAGTAGAACCGTAGAGGACATGCCAAAACAACTGGGGAGAACAGTAGAACAGTAGAGGACATACCACAACAACTGGGGAGAACAGTAGAACAGTAGAGGACATGCCAAAACAACTGGGGAGAACAGTAGAACAGTAGAGAACATGCCAAAACAACTGGGGAGAACAGTAGAACAGTAGAGGACATGCCAAAACAACTGGGGAGAACAGTAGAACAGTAGAACAGTAGAGGACATCCCTAAACATCTGGGGAGAACAGTAGAGGACATACCAAAACATCTGGGGAGAACAGTAGAACAGTAGAGGACATCCCAAAACAACTGGGGAGAACAGTAGAGGACATCCCAAAACATCTGGGGAGAACAGTAGGACAGTAGAGGACATACCACAACAACTGGGGAGAACAGTAGAACAGTAGAGGACATGCCAAAACAACTGGGGAGAACAGTAGAACAGTAGAGGACATACCACAACAACTGGGGAGAACAGTAGAACAGTAGAGGACATCCCAAAACAACTGGGGAGAACAGTAGAGAACATCCCAAAACAACTGGGGAGAACAGTAGAACAGTAGAGGACATACCACAACAACTGGGGAGAACAGTAGAACAGTAGAGGACATGCCAAAACAACTGGGGAGAACAGTAGAACAGTAGAGAACATGCCAAAACAACTGGGGAGAACAGTAGAACAGTAGAGGACATGCCAAAACAACTGGGGAGAACAGTAGAACAGTAGAACAGTAGAGGACATCCCTAAACATCTGGGGAGAACAGTAGAGGACATACCAAAACATCTGGGGAGAACAGTAGAACAGTAGAGGACAACCCAAAACAACTGGGGAGAACAGTAGAACAGTAGAGGACATCCCAAAACAACTGGGGAGAACAGTAGAACAGTAGAGGACAACCCAAAACAACTGGGGAGAACAGTAGAACAGTAGAGGACAACCCAAAACAACTGGGGAGAACAGTAGAACAGTAGAGGGAAACTAAAGGAAATGAAGGGCCAATAGGCTTTAGACCATCAAAGTGGAGAGGTCTCTGCCTTGTGGACACCAAGATGATAACAAGATGAGGTTGACCTTATGGGGACCAAGATGAGGTTGACCTTATGGGCACCAAGATGATAACAAGATGAGGTTGACCTTATGGACACCAAAATGATAACAAGATGAGGTTGACCTTATGGGCACCAAGATAATAACAAGATGAGGTTGACCTTATGGGCACCAAGATGAGGTTGACCTTATGGGCACCAAGATGATAACAAGATGAGGTTGACCTTATCAAATCAAATCAAATCAAATCAAATCAAATTTTATTTGTCACATACACATGGTTAGCAGATGTTAGTGCGAGTGTAGCGAAATGCTTGTGCTTCTAGTTCCGACAATGCAGTAATAACAAGTAATCTAACTAACAATCCCAAAACTACTGTCTTGTACACAGTGTAAGGGGATAAAGAATATGTACATAAGGATATATGAATGAGTGATGGTACAGAGCAGCATAGGCAAGATACAGTAGATGGTATCGAGTACAGTATGTACAAATGAGATGAGTATGTAAACAAAGTGGCATAGTATAGTATAAAGTGGCTAGTGATACATGTATTACATAAGGATACCGTCGATGATATAGAGTACAGTATATACGTATGCATATGAGATGAATAATGTAGGGTAAGTAACATTTATATAAGGTAGCATTGTTTAAAGTGGCTAGTGATATATTTACGTCATTTCCTATCAATTCCCATTATTAAAGTGGCTGGAGTTGAGTCAGTGTCAGTGTGTTGGCAGCAGCCACTCAGTGTTAGTGGTGGCTGTTTAACAGTCTGATGGCCTTGAGATAGAAGCTGTTTTTCAGTCTCTCGGTTCCAGCTTTGATGCACCTGTACTGACCTCGCCTTCTGGATGATAGCGGGGTGAACAGGCAGTGGCTCGGGTGGTTGATGTCCTTGATGATCTTTATGGCCTTCCTGTGACATCGGGTGGTGTAGGTGTCCTGGAGGGCAGGTAGTTTGCCCCCGGTGATGCGTTGTGCAGACCTCACTACCCTCTGGAGAGCCTTACGGTTGAGGGCGGTGCAGTTGCCATACCAGGCGGTGATACAGCCCGCCAGGATGCTCTCGATTGTGCATCTGTAGAAGTTTGTGAGTGCTTTTGGTGACAAGCCAAATTTCTTCAGCCTCCTGAGGTTGAAGAGGCGCTGCTGCGCCTTCTTCACGATGCTGTCTGTGTGAGTGGACCAATTCAGTTTGTCTGTGATGTGTATGCCGAGGAACTTAAAACTTGCTACCCTCTCCACTACTGTTCCATCGATGTGAATAGGGGGGTGTTCCCTCTGCTGTTTCCTGAAGTCCACAATCATCTCCTTAGTTTTGTTGACGTTGAGTGTGAGGTTATTTTCCTGACACCACACTCCGAGGGCCCTCACCTCCTCCCTGTAGGCCGTCTCATCGTTGTTGGTAATCAAGCCTACCACTGTTGTGTCGTCCGCAAACTTGATGATTGAGTTGGAGGCGTGCGTGGCCACGCAGTCGTGGGTGAACAGGGAGTACAGGAGAGGGCTCAGAACGCACCCTTGTGGGGCCCCAGTGTTGAGGATCAGCGGGGAGGAGATGTTGTTGCCTACCCTCACCACCTGGGGGCGGCCCGTCAGGAAGTCCAGTACCCAGTTGCACAGGGCGGACACCAAAATGATAACAAGATGAGGTTGACCTTATGGGCACCAAGATAATAACAAGATGAGGTTGACCTTATGGACACCAAGATGATAACAAGATGAGGTTGACCTTATGGGCACCAAGATGAGGTTGACCTTATGGGCAACAAGATGATAACAAGATGAGGTTGACCTTATGGGCACCAAGATAATAACAAGATGAGGTTGACCTTATGGACACCAAGATGATAACAAGATGAGGTTGACCTTATGGGCACCAAGATGATAACAAGATAAGGTTGACCTTAGGGGCACCAAGATGATAACAAGATGAGGTTGACCTCAGGGGCACCAAGATGATAACAAGATGAGGTTGACCTTATGGACACCAAGATGATAACAAGATGAGGTTGACTTTAGTGGCACAAAGATGATAACAATACGAGGTTGACCTTATGGGCACCAAGATGATAACAAGACGAGGTTGACCTTATGGGCACCAATATGATAACAAGACGAGGTTGACCTTATGGGCACCAAGATGATAACAAGACGAGGTTGACCTTATGGGCACCAAGATGATAACAAGACAAGGTTGACCTTATGGGCACCAGGATGATAACAAGATGAGGTTGACCTTATGGGCACCAAGATGATAACAAGACGAGGTTGACCTTATGGGCACCAAGATGATAACAAGATGAGGTTGACCTTATGGGCACCAAGATGATAACAAGATGAGGTTGACCTTATGGGCACCAAGATGATAACAAGATGAGGTTGACCTTATGGGCACCAAGATGAGGTTGACCTTATGGACACCAAGATGATAACAAGATGAGGTTGGCTTTATGGACACCAAGAGGATAACAAGATGAGGTTGGCCTTATGGACACCAAGATGATAACAAGATGAGGTTGGCTTTATGGACACCAAGAGGATAACAAGATGAGGTTGGCCTTATGGACACCAAGATGATAACAAGATGAGGTTGGCCTTATGGACACCAAGATGATAACAAGATGAGGTTGACTTTATGGGCACCAAGTTGATAACAAGATGAGGTTGGCTTTATGGACACCTAGATGTTAACAAGTTGAGGTTGACCTTATGGACACCAAAATGATAACAAGATGAGGTTGACCTTATGGACACCAAGATGATAACAAGATGAGGTTGGCCTGTTAAATAAAGAAACACACTCTATTCAACCAATCAGGTCTTTGAGGGAACATGAACTCTCCATTTTCAACAAGGTCTTGAAAAACCTCTTCATACTGCCCATATCTGCATCCCAGAACGTCTTCTCAAACTGAGGATGGTCATCATCGTCACCATCATCGTCATTGTCACCACCACCATCACCACCATCCCCATGGTCATCGTCCTCATCATCAATGCTTCTCCTCATCATCCACATCACGTAATGGGGATCCCTCATCTCCTTCATCATGTCATGGTGACTCCTCATTTCCCTCATCTTGTCACGGATTCCCCTCATCACGTCATGGCGACTCCTCCTCATCATGGCTCCGTCACCGTCAGCGTGGCTTCTCCTGGCATGGTCTGTAAACGCTGACAGATTGAACTTGAAGTGAACTGGAATGTCCTCAGGGTCGATGTGTTTAAAGAGTTGCCTTCCATCTGCATGTGTCATCAGGTTCACCATCTTCCATTTCTTCCATCTCTTCATTTCTTTACAATCTTCAGAGTCTAGATCCCTAAACTCAGCCGCATCGCACACAGAGCACAGAGCATTGACCCAGATCTGGCCCAAATCTAATGATCTACACTTGTCTTGTCTGTCATAGATAATGGTGAGAGAGAAGGGGATCTGGAATCCATCCTGGTAATTGATTTCATATATCATTGTAGATACCTCGTCATCTTGGGGTAGCTTGAAGCGGAACCCATTCTCCCACTGAACTCCCAGGATGTAGTTGATCATCAGCTCCATTACCTGGTCTTTGTCTCCCACCAGATAGATTGTCCTCCTGGTCCTGGAACTCTGCTCTCCAAACCTGAGCCTGGCTACTTCATCCACCGGCGGTATCGTTTCCATGGGGATCTCATAAACAGACGGCGAGCCAGGGTGCTTCAGTTCACTCTTTTCTTTTACACCGTCAGCCAACCGTGTGGTCTTTGAGAGAGTGGCGATGACGACTGGTGAGCTCCACTTGCTGATTCCAGCTTCACCACAGTCGTATCTGACTCTCACTGTGTATTTTGTGAGGGACTGCAGTCCGGCGATGATGCAGACGTTGTCTTTGGAAGTCCTCTTCATCCACTCTGCATCCCCCTCACTCTCCTCTGTGGGCACCTCTTTGTGTTCTACCACATAGTTCTGAATCTTGACCCCTTGTCCAATCACAGACGGCGTTGGACAGCACACCATGAGCTCAGTGGAGTAGGCTTTGATTTCAGGCTTACTGGGAGGGCAGGAAGGCAAGGTTTTGATGATGTCACTAACCTCGCTGCCTGGACCAAGGCCGGCTGAACACACGGCTCTGTATTTGAACTTGTACCCTGTACTGGGAAGCAGTCCAGACACTGTGTAGGCTGCGTCAGATTCAGACGTCTTCTCGCTGCTCCATCCATCTTTCTCATTAATACAGTATTCTATCAGGTAGTGGGTGACGTCATGGGCTCCCCTATCAGGAGGGAGCAACTCCAACTCCACACTGTTGTGAGTTCTGTCACATGCTGTTGGCTTCTCAAGTTTAGATGGAGGTTCCCAATGCTCGTTTCTTATGGATCCATTCTCATAAAGGTAAATGCTGGCTCCTTCTTGTTCCTTGTTGGGAATGGAGGCCAAGAGGAAACGTGATTGTGTGTCCTCTTTGTTAGCTTCAGCAAAATCTTTGAAAAGTCCAGCTTGCTTGTCCATGTCATCAAATACATTATCAGAATGGTACCATCTTGTCAGATCAGGTTTAACTGGAACTAAGGCTTGTGTGTTCTCAGAGCTTGGGGAATCCAAAGCTGACAGGACAGGGTCCTCGCACCCCAGAGAGGTGAAAGTGAAACATACAACACGCTTCACCTTTGAGTTCAAAACCTCTTTGTCAAGTTCCCTCTTCGATGTGACTATCTTGGTGGAACACGTCTGACTGTAGTCCTCTGTAATCATGCTTAGGAATCGATCAACCACATTGATCTCTCTCTCAATGCGATCCATACATTCACTGAGGATGTTGCTGTTGAAACGGAACTCTTGCTGCTTTGTCAAGAATTCGGACAACACCCTCTCTTCCTTTTCTCCCCCTCTAATAGACGGAAGGAGGTCTGCCAAAGTAGTCTTCAAATGCTCTGTGAAACACAGTTTTTTAAAGGTTTTCACTTTGGCATCAATTTCCTTGAAGTATTTTACTGGCTTGCTTCTCATTGCGTCGTTGCATCTCATCTCCAGCTCACTGAGGTCTTCCAGCACAGTCTGCCATTGGTCAACTAAGCTTCCACTGATCTGACAAACCATCTGGGTGGCGGTTGGGTCCAATTCTTTTAACGGAAGTAGATTCACTTGCACCGGAACCCCCTCACCTACCTTCTGAGGCAAGGTTTTGTAGGTGTCCATGGCATCTTGAAAAGATACAGGATTGTTTTCCAGGAGAACGTCCCCATGGAATCTACAAGAGAACTTGTCAGTTGTAGTTTCAGAAGTGTTCTTCTTGCCTAAAGCACTCTCACCCCCAATAGAAACATAGGGAATGCTATTAAGCGTCACTTTAAAGCTTCCCTCAATGTCTTTACGGTCCTCGTCACTTGAGACCTCACGATCGAACACAAAGAAAGCATTTGCTCCGTAAAGTATACCTGTGACCACATGTGTAGCTATGCCTTCCCTAAAAACCTCCTTGTACTTAATGTGTTCCTGCCCAAGGTGGTTCATGGACAGTTGAGTGTTTTTCTTAGTAGTGGTGTACCAAAGTGTGACTCTCGCATGATTCTGAGACTCTTTAACATCTTTCAAATACTTTGCTGATCCCTCCACCTTAACCAGCCCTGCCAAACAGCTTGTTTTGAGAGAGCCGTTCACATTTAACACAGAGTATTTGTCAGCTGTAGAATCAGATGTGATGACTTTGAAGTCGGTGAAAGGCTCGTCTGTCGTAATGATGTCCCTTCCGAGTGCTTCCTCGTCCCACAGCGTCAGGCCTGTAATCAGAGGAGACAAACCAAACACTAACAGTTATTTTATTGTGTGTGGATATGTATGTATGTATGTATGTATGTATGTATGTATGGGATATGTATGTATGTCTGACTGACTGACTGGCTGACTAACTGACTGACTGACTGAGTAGTGAGCAAGCGTGCTACCTGGAATGAGGTGATCATTGCGACAGTCATACAGCATTCCCAGGGAGAAGGGCCGTCCCAGTGCTGCTAGAGTCAAAGTTTGGTTTGAGCAAGGATCCATAGTAGGAAGTCACTGGTGGTCAGAATAAAACAAACAGAATAACTTGATGAAACACTGGTGGTCAGAATAAAACAAACAGAATAACTTGATGCATCACTGGTAGTCAGAATAAAGCAAACAGAATAACATGATGCATCACTGGTAGTCAGAATAAAACAAACAGAATAAGTTGATGCATCACTAGTAGTAAGAATAAAACAAACAGAATAACTTGATGCATCACTGGTAGTCAGAATAAAACAAACAGAATAACATGATGCATCACTGGTAGTCAGAAGAAAACAAACAGAATAACTTGATGCATCACTGGTAGTCAGAATAAAACAAACAGCATCACTACTTGAGTTCAATCACCTCTTGAAAATATCGATATAACATGAAAATTAAAAACAGTTGTCTGTTGGCCACAATGTGTCATCACATTAATCACTGTTTCCCTGGAAACAATCACTAAGGACTCATTCATTGTCAAGAAGTTAAGTGAATATAGTAGTGATCCTCGCTATATGAGCTGTTACAATTCCCAACAAGTGAGTTCACCTCACTCGGGTAAAGTTCACTATGTTAACCTCTGAATGAAAAGCATGGCCAAAGTAAACTGCCTGCTACTCAGGCCCAGAAGCTAGGATTTGCATACAATTAGTAGGTTTGGGTAGAAAGTACTCCAACGTTTCCAGAACTGTTAAAATAATGGCTGTAAGTATAACAGAACTGATATGGCAGGCGAAAACCTGAGAAAAATCCATCCAGGAAGTAGGATTTTTTATGTTTGTAGTTTTCCGTAACTCAAACGGATTCCATTGACTTATGACTCAAATTGCACTTCCTATGGCTTCCACTAGATGTCAACAGTCTTTAGAAACTGTTTCAGGCTTGTATTCTGACAAAAGAGGGAGTAAGGTCACTCTGTATGAGTGGACACTGCAGTGTCCCAGAGGTTTTTCTTGCGCGACAGAGAGCCTTTCTTGTTTTCCTTTTATATTGACGACGCTTTTGTCCGGTTGAAATATTATTGAGTATTACGACTAAAAACAACCTGTGGATTGATTATAAACATCGTTTGACATGTTTCTACGAACTTTACTGATACTTGTCGGATGTTTTGACTGCCTTTGAGCCTTGAGGAACAAAACGCGGTTTTGGATATAAAGAGGAACTTTATCGAACAAAATAAACATTGGGAGTCTTGTGAGTGCAACCATATGAAGATCATTGAAGGTAAGTGATACATTTTATTGCTATTTCTGAATTGTAATTGTTTTTAATGATTTGTCTGCTGGGCCCTGTCCTCAGATAATCGCATGGTATGCTTTCGCCGTAAAAGCCTTTTTGAAATCTTACACCGTGGTTGGAATAACAAGAACTTAACTTCTTGACGCAACCCATCCCGTTAGCGGGATCATTTTCATCAACAACCGCTGAATTGCAGAGCGCCACATTCAAAAAAAAGACTAAAAATATTTATATTCATGAAATCACAAGTGCAATATAGCAAAATACAGCTTAGCTTTTTGTTAATCCACCTGTCGTGTTAGATTTTGAAAATATGCTTTACAGCGAAAGCAATCCAAGCGTTTGTGTAAGTTTATCGATCACTAGACAAAACATTATGAACACCTAGCTTCAAAGTAGCTTGGTCGCCAAAATCAGAAAATAAATAAAATGAATCGCTTACCTTTGATGATCTTCGGATGTTTTCACTCACGAGACTCCCAGTTACACAATAAATGTTCCTTTTGTTCCATAAAGATTATTTTTATATCCAAAATACCTCCATTTGTTTGGCGCGTTATGTTCAGAAATCCACAGGCTCGAGCGGTCACGACAACGCAGACAAAAATTCCAAATAGTATCCGTAATGTCCACAGAAACATGTCAAACGTTTTTTATAATCAATCCTCAGGTTGTTTTTAAAATATATAATCGATAATATATGAACCGCGACTGTCTCTTTTTCAGTAGGAGAGGGGGAGACAATGGCTGCCTCACTCTGTTGCATAAGCAAAACTCATGCGAACACCCAGCTATCCACTAACGCGATGTTATCTTTCTCGCTCATTTTTCAAAATAAAAGCCTGAAACTATGCCTAAAGACTGTTGACACCTTGAGAAAGCGATAGGAAAAGGAATCTGGTTGATATCCCTTTAAATGGAGCGAAGGCAGACTATGGAACATGGAGCTTTCAAAATAGAAGCTACTTCCTGGTTTGATTTTCCTCAGGTTTTCGCCTGCAATATCAGTTCTGTCATACTCACAGACAATATTTTGACAGTTTTGGAAACTTTAGAGTGTTTTCTATCCTACCCCGTCAATTATATGCATATTCTAGCATCTGGTCCTGAGAAATAGGCCGTTTACTTTGGGAACGTTATTTTTCCAAACATAAAAATAGTGCCCCCTAGCTGAAAGAGGTTAATCTTTAAATCGATGTATAACACTTGTATAATGAGTATTTCTGGTTTTGAATTCTGTAATTTCACTGGATGTCGGCCAGGTGGGACGTTGTCATGATGCAGCTCGGCTTTTATTATGAAGTAATAATAAGTATATTTGAAACTCACATGCTCCGGTATTTGTGAAATATGATTGACCAAAATATTTCCACGACAGGGCCAACCCTCCTACCACACCCTCACTAGCATCACAAGCCACGCAGTCAGCCTGAAACACGCCCCTTTGAAAATGAACACAGGCTGACTTCATTACGCTCATTAACTAAAACTAAGCACGGAAATTGCTGGTTAGGCCACACTGCTGAACCTCCAGGTGACCAACCTTCTAGGAAATATATTCAACATTCTTCAACATACTTCCTTCAAAGACTGTTGGAAAAGCATTCCAGGTGAAGATGGTTGAGAGAATGCCAAGAGTGTGTAAAGCTGTCATCAAGGCAAAGGGTGGCTATTTGACGAATCAAAAAATGTGAATATATTTTGATTTGTTTAACAATTTTTTTGGTTACTACATGATTCCATATGTGTTATTTCATAGTTTTGATGTCTTCACTATTATTCTACAATGTAGAATTATTTTATTGTGATTCGATGTTACAAAACATAACTCTCACTGCTGCAGAGGGACAAGAGCCTTGAGAAAACATGTTCTGGTCTGTCATAAAAATAAAAGTGCTGAAAACATGTTAGCATGGAGAACTAGCTAGGTACAGCCGCCTAGCGCTAACATGTTGCCATGGAGAACAAGCTAGGCACAGCCGCCTAGCGCTAACATGTTGCCATGGAGAACAAGCTCGGTACAGCTGCCTAGTGCTAACATGTTGCCATGGAGAACAAGCTAGGTACAGCCGCCTAGCACTAACATGTTGCCATGGAGAACAAGCTAGGTACAGCCGCCTAGCGCTAACATATAGCCATGGAGAACAAGCTAGGTACAGCCGATTAGCACCAGCAAAACAACATTACGTTAGTCAAAGAATTTACATAGTATCGTTAAAGATAATATTGTGATGTGTAACCATGTATATAATATCGTTAAAGACAATGAAGTGTAACCATGTATATAATATCATTAAAGATAATATTGTGATGTGTAACCATGTATATAATATCATTAAAGATAATATTGTGATGTGTAACCATGTATATAATATCGTTAAAGATAATATTGTGATGTGTAACCATGTATATAATATAATTAAAGATAATATTGTGATGTGTAACCATGTATATAATATCATTAAAGATAATATTGTGATGTGTATTTTCTGTTTTCATTCTTCTTTCAGGCAGCCGAGGGCACAGAGTCAGCACAGGATGCCCACTCGATAAAGACACTCCCGAAGGGCACAGTGGAGCCCTCGATCACTCGACAACTAGCGTTTTAGATCGACTCAATTGACTCGTGAACAAACGTATCGAGTGATCAAGTGATACGTTTTCTGTTTGATACAAACTGAACACCTTTTCTGGTCCTCATTTTGACTGCAGAAGGTAGAAAACCCCTGTTTCTCAAGTAGACACTGGTACAGTCCTGGAGATAACGAATATGAGGTTAGAAAGGATCCATTTGGACTTACCTCTGCTCCAGTTTTGGCCTCCGTTCTGCAGTCAGTAGAATAGAGAAGGTGAGAGAGAGGAGAGGTGGGTTCAGGTCTTATATTGGAACAGCCTAGCAGTCTCCACCCACCTCACCCCTGAGAGAGAGAGAGAGAGAGAGAGAGAGAGAGAGAGAGAGAGAGAGAGAGAGAGAGAGAGAGAGAGAGAGAGTGAGGGAGGGAGGGAGAGAGAGAGTGAGAGAGAGACAGAGAGTGAGAGAGAGAGAGAGAGACAGACAGAGAGAGAGAGAGAGACAGAGAGAGAGAGAGAGAGAGAGACAGAGAGAGAGAGAGAGAGAGAGAGACAGAGAGACAGAGAGACAGAGAGACAGAGAGAGAGTCAGAGAGAGAGACAGAGAGAGAGAGAGGCACACAGAGAGAGAGACAGAGAGAGAGACAGAGAGACAGAGAGAGAGACAGAGAGACAGAGAGAGAGACAGAGAGACAGAGAGACAGAGAGAGAGAGAGAGAGAGAGAGAGAGAGACAGAGAGACAGAGAGAGAGACAGAGAGAGAGAGAGAGAGAGAGAGACAGAGAGACAGAGAGACAGAGAGAGAGACAGAGAGAGAGATATGGGTTCGGGTCTTATAGTGGAACAGCCCAGCAGACTCCACCCACCTCACCACTGAGAGACAGAGAGAGAGAGAGAGAGAGAGAGACAGAGAGAGAGAGAGAGAGAGACAGAGAGAGAGAGAGAGAGAGATAGAGAGAGAGGAGGTATGTTCAGGTCTTATAGTGGAACAGCCCAGCATTCTCCTCCCATCTCACCGAGGCTAGAGGAGAGAATAGAAATATGGACCTTGTAGCTGTGGTAAGGGCATGAAATCAGCTGAAGGAAAGGCAGGTTGATGACCTCAGAGTGTAAATCAGCTGAAGGAAAGGCAGGTTGATGACCTCAGTCTGTAAATCAGCTGAAGGAAAGGCAGGTTGATGACCTCAGTCTGTAAATCAGCTGAAGGAAAGGCAGGTTGATGACCTCAGAGTGTAAATCAGCTGAAGGAAAGGCAGGTTGATGACCTTAGAGTGTAAATCAGCTGAAGGAAAGGCTGGTTGATGACCTCAGAGTGTAAATCAGCTGAAGGAAAGGCAGGTTGATGACCTCAGAGTGTAAATCAGCTGAAGGAAAGGCAGGTTGATGACCTCAGAGTGTAAATCAGCTGAAGGAAAGGCAGGTTGATGACCTCAGAGTGTAAATCAGCTGAAGGAAAGGCAGGTTGATGACCTCAGAGTGTAAAACAGCTGAAGGAAAGGCAGGTTGATGACCTCAGAGTGTAAATCAGCTGAAGGAAAGGCAGGTTGATGACCTCAGAGTGTAAATCAGCTGAAGGAAAGGCAGGTTGATGACCTCAGAGTGTAAATCGGCCGAAGGAAAGGCAGGTTGATGACCTCAGAGTGTAAATCAGCTGAAGGAAAGGCAGGTTGATGACCTCAGAGTGTAAATCAGCTGAAGGAAAGGCAGGTTGATGTGTTCAGATTGTAAATCAGCTGAAGGAAAGGCAGGTTGATGACCTCAGACTGTAAATCAGCTGAAGGAAAGGCAGGTTGATGACCTCAGAGTGTAAATCAGTTGAAGGAAAGGCAGGTTGATGACCTCAGAGTGTAAATCAGTTGAAGGAAAGGCAGGTTGATGACCTCAGAGTGTGAATCAGCTGACGGAAAGGCAGGTTGATGACCTCAGACTGTAAATCAGCTGAAGGAAAGGCAGGTTGATGACCTCAGAGTGTAAATCAGCTGAAGGAAAGGCAGGTTGATGACCTCAGAGTGTAAATCAGCTGAAGGAAAGGCAGGTTGATGACCTCAGAGTGTAAATCAGCTGAAGGAAAGGCAGGTTGATGACCTCAGAGTGTAAATCAGCTGAAGGAAAGGCAGGTTGATGACCTCAGAGTGTAAATCAGCTGAAGGAAAGGCAGGTTATTGACCTCAGAGTGTAAATCAGCTGAAGGAAAGGCAGGTTGATGACCTCAGACTGTAAATCAGCTGAAGGAAAGGCAGGTTATTGACCTCAGAGTGTAAATCAGCTGAAGGAAAGGCAGGTTGATGTGTTCAGATTGTAAATCAGCTGAAGGAAAGGCAGGTTGATGACCTCAGAGTGTAAATCAGCTGAAGGAAAGGCAGGTTGATGACCTCAGAGTGTAAATCAGCTGAAGGAAAGGCAGGTTATTGACCTCAGAGTGTAAATCAGCTGAAGGAAAGGCAGGTTGATGACCTCAGAGTGTAAATCAGCTGAAGGAAAGGCAGGTTGATGTGTTCAGAGTGTAAATCAGCTGAAGGAAAGGCAGGTTGATGTGTTCAGATTGTAAATCAGCTGAAGGAAAGGCAGGTTGATGACCTCAGAGTGTAAATCTGCTGAAGGAAAGGCAGGTTGATGACCTCAGAGTGTAAATCAGCTGAAGGAAAGGCAGGTTGATGACCTCAGAGTGTAAATCAGCTGAAGGAAAGGCAGGTTGATGACCTCAGAGTGTAAATCAGCTGAAGGAAAGGCAGGTTGATGTCCTCAGAGTGTAAATCAGCTGAAGGAAAGGCAGGTTGATGTGTTCAGAGTGTAAATCAGCTGAAGGAAAGGCAGGTTGATGTGTTCAGATTGTAAATCAGCTGAAGGAAAGGCAGGTTGATGACCTCAGAGTGTAAATCAGTTGAAGGAAAGGCAGGTTGATGACCTCAGAGTGTAAATCAGCTGAAGGAAAGGCAGGTTGATGACCTCAGAGTGTAAATCAGCTGAAGGAAAGGCAGGTTGATGACCTCAGAGTGTAAATCAGCTGAAGGAATGGCAGGTTGATGTGTTCAGAGTGTAAATCAGCTGAAGGAAAGGCAGGTTGATGACCTCAGAGTGTAAATCAGCTGAAGGAAAGGCAGGTTGATGACCTCAGAGTGTAAATCAGCTGAAGGAAAGGCAGGTTATTGACCTCAGAGTGTAAATCAGCTGAAGGAATGGCAGGTTGATGACCTCGGAGTGTAAATCAGCTGAAGGAAAGGCAGGTTGATGACCTCAGAGTGTAAATCAGCTGAAGGAAAGGCAGGTTGATGACCTCGGAGTGTAAATCAGCTGAAGGAAAGGCAGGTTGATGACCTCAGAGTGTAGATTTTATTTACAGTTCTTGGTGATCCAAAGGTCAAACTGACATATGATACAAACTATACAAGTAGAGATCCTAAATATATAGGATGGGTAATAACCCAGAAGGCTGTTCTATCACCCTCCCTCTGGAGCTCAACAGGTAATAACACAGAAGGCCGTTCTATCACCCTCCCTCTGGAGCTCAACAGATAATAACCCAGAAGGCTGTTTTATCTGAACACCCTCCCTCTGGAGCTCAACAGGTAATAACCCAGAAGGCTGTTCTATTCAAACATCCTCCCTCTGGAGCTCAACAGGTAATAACCCAGAAGGCTGTTCTATCCGAACACCCTCCCTCTGGAGTTCAACAGGTAATAACCCAGAAGGCTGTTCTATCCGAACACCCTCCCTCTGGAGCTCAACAGGTAATAACCCAGAAGGCTGTTCTATCACCCTCCCTCTGGAGCTCAACAGGTAATAACCCAGAAGGCTGTTCTATCACCCTCCATCTGGAGCTCAACAGGTAATAACCCAGAAGGCTGTTCTATCTGAACACCATCCCTCTGGAGCTCAACATGTAATCACCCAGAAGGCTGTTCTATCTGAACACTCTCCCTCTGGAGCTCAACAGGTAATAACCCAGAAGGCTGTTCTATCCGAACACCCTCCCCCTTGATAAACCAATTGGAATCTGTCTAACAGGAGCTCAATCAGATTGGCTGACATAATAAGCGCTTAACCCCCCAGGGTGTACAATTACCCAATTTGGCAATTATAACCAATTAACTGGTTCTACAATGTAAAAGGCCATTTCCACATCCATTTGGTACATTCATCTTAATCACACTTAATGATATTACAACACCACGGAACCATCATTTTCTCTGATTAAATGTTCTTCTGACTCCAAAGCGTGGAGCAGGAAGCCACGTGGCACTAAGCGCACTGAGGCACGCCGGCTCCTAATGACAGAGACGTGGGACGCAGGCACACGGATCTCAGACATAAACCGGGAAATATGGAACAAAGGAAAACGGACATTCAATTAAATAAACAGAACTTCTACCTGATGAGTCTTGCGAACGTTCATGTGCACTATAAACATCGCGCTCAGTCAGAGCAGGGGAGGAAATAGTTGGTTATAAAATGATGAAACGCTAGTAATTATTGTAGTATATTAGATGGAATATAGATTTACCAACATGCATTTAAACGTGTGAAAGCAACAGCCAACGTTTCAACAATATATATATTTTTAAATCACTCTCCACTGGCGGGAGTTTGGGGGGAGAAGATGAAGAGCCGCTTATGGTGCGTCTTTTGTTTTAACAACAAATTCCTAATGCAATCTTCATAAGTAAATGATCGAAGTCAAGCAATTGTTACCTACCAAAAGACCAGTTGTCTTATGCTAGTAAGTGTTGCCCCATTGCTTGTGAGCTTGCAAAGTAAACATTTAATATTTTTGATCACCAATTTTTTAGGGGAGAAGCTGCATAATTATTTATTACCGCGATCCTCTCTCCCTACATTGTGACGTTTGCGCTGCATCCGATCCCATCGGTGTACAGCAAATCACCAATCTGTTCGCGAGCTCACCCGGAATGTGTTGACTGACAGTTTGTTGGTCCAATCAGAGTGCCCAAGCGTGCGTTTCACTAGCAAATCTGTTGCATTTAGTGTTGTTGTTGTTGTTGAAAGGGAGGTGCTGCGGCTACTTTCTCTGGCTGCGTGAAGCCTAATCCACACAGACTCTCTGCCACAAAATGAGTGGCAAAACATTACAAAACCTGATCATTACCTGGCCAGATCATTTATATTCATCACTCAAGTCAAAGTCGAGTCTTAAGGCTCCAAGTCCAAGTCTGGCCAGATCATTTATATTCATCAGTCTCAAGTTATTTTATTTTATATCAAGTTGAATCTCAAGTCATCAAGTTGGTGACCAAGTCAAGTCATGTGACTCAGGTCCACATGGTGGCGGCTGCATCATGTTATGGGTATGCTTGCCATCGGCAAGGACTAGGGAGTTTTTTCAGGATAAAAATACATGGAATAGAGCTAAGCACAGGCAAAATCCCAAAGGAAAACCTGGTTCAGTTTGCTTTCCAACAGACACTAGGAGATGAATTCACCTTTCAGCAGAAAAATATACAACACAAAGCCAAATCTACATTGGAGTTGCTTACCAAGACAACATGGAATATTCCTAAGTGGCCTTGTTACAGTTTTGACTTAAATTGTCTTAAAAATCTATGGCAAGACTTGAATTCATGTGTGCAAATCTCTTAGAGATGTACCCTAAAAGACTGACAGCTGTAATCTCTGCCAAAGGTTTTTCTAACATGTATTGACTCAGGGAGGGTGAATACTTTCTCTAATCAAGATACACAAGGTTACTGTGCATTCAGAAAGTATTCAGACCCCTTCCCCTTTTCTACATGTTGTTACGTTACAGCCTTATTCTAAGATTGATTAAATTATCAATCTACGCACAATACCCCATAATGACATCACAATACCCCATAATGACATCACAATACCCCATAATGACATCACAATACCCCATAATGACATCACAATACCCCATAATGACAAAGCAAAACACAGGTTTTAAAAAAAAATAGAAATACCTTATTTACATAAGTATTCAGACCCTTTGCTGTGAGTTCAGGTACTTCCTGTTTCTATTGATCATCCTTGAGATGTTTCTACAACTTCATTGGAGTCCACCTGTGGCAAGTTCAATTGATTGCAAATGATCTGGAAAGACACACACCTGTCTATATAAAGTCCCACAATTAACAGTGCATGACAGAGCAAAAACCAAACCATGAGGTTGAAGGAATTGTCCGTAGAGCTCAGAGACAGGATTGTGTCGAGGAACAGATCTAGGGAAGGGAAGCAACACATTTCTGTAGCATTGAAGGTCCCCAAGAACACAATGGCATCCATCATTCTTAAATGGAAGAAGTTTGGAACCACCAAGACTCTTCCTAGAGCTGGCCACCTAGCCAAAATGAGCAATCAGGAGAGAATGACCTTGGTCAGGGAGGTGACCAAGAACCTGATGGTCACTCTGACAGAGCTCCAGAGTTCCTCTGTGGAGATGGGAGAACCTTCCAGAAGGACAACCATCTCTACAGCACTCCACCAATCAGACCTTTATGGTAGAGTGGCCGGACGGAAGCCACCCCCTCAGTAAAAGGCACATGACAGCCCGCATGGAGTTTGCCAAAAGGCACCTAAAATGGTTTGACAAGATTTTCTGGTCTGTTGAAACCAAGATTGAACTCTTTGGCCTGAATGTAAAGCTTCACTTTTGGAGGAAACCTGGCACCATCCCTACGGTGGAGCATGGTGGTGAAGCATGGTGGTGGCACCGTCCCTACGGTGAAGCATGGTGGCGGTGGCAGCATCATGCTGTGGGGATGTTTTTCAACAGCAGGGAGACTAGTCAGGATCGAGGGAAAGATGAACGGAGCAAAGTACAGAGAGATCCTTGATGTAAACCTGCTCCAGAGCACTCAGGACCTCAGACTGGGGTGAAGGTTTACCTTCAAACAGGACAACGACCCTAAACACACAGCCAAGACAACGCAGGAGTGGCTTCGGGACAAGTCTCTGAATGTCCTTGAGTGGCCCAGCCAGAGCCCGGACTTGAACCCGATCGAACATCTCTGGAGAGACTTGAAAATAGCTGAGCAGCGACGCTCCCCATCCAATCTGACAGAGCTTGAGAGGATCTAAAGAGAAGAATGGGAGAAACTCCCCAAATACAGGTGTGCCAAGCTTGTAGCGTCAAACCCAAGAAGACACAAGACTGTAATCGCTGCCAAAGGTGCTTCAACAAAGTACTGAGTAAAGGGTCTGAATACTTTTTGTAAAATGTGATATTTCAAGAACATTGACATGCAAAAAATGTCTATAAATTCTGTTTTTGCTTTGTCATTATGGAATATTAATGGAATCAATTTTAGAATAAAGCTGTTATGTAACAAATGGTGGAAAAAGTCAAGGGGTCTGAATACTTTCTGAATGTACTGTATGAGGCTTCATTTGTCATTACTTTATAATAAAGGTTATCATTTTTCTACACTTCGACATTACGGAGTATTTTGTGTAGAAAATAAATGAGAATTCAATACATTTTACTCCCACTTTGTAACACAACAAAATGTGGGAAAAGTCAAGGGGTGTGAATACTTTTCTGACGGCACTGTATCGTCTACACTTTGTAACCGTTAGCAATGATGCTAATGCTGCTGATGCTAATTATGCTGATGATGATGCTAATGCTGCTAATGATGCTAATGATGCTAATGATGCTGATGATGATGCTAATGCTGCTAATGATGCTAATGCTGCTGATGCTAATTATGCTGATGATGATGCTAATGCTGCTATTGATGCTAATGCTGCTAATGATGCTAATGATGCTAATGCTAATGCTGCTGATGCTAATTATGCTGATGATGATGCTAATGATGCTAATGCTGCTAATGATGCTAATGCTGCTGATGCTAATTCTGCTGATGATGATGCTAATGCTGCTGATGCTAATGCTGCTGATGCTAATTATGCTAATGCTGATGATGCTAATGATACTGATGCTAATGATGCTGATGATTCTGTGGGAAAAGTCAAGAGGTGTGAAGTACTGTAGTACTGTAGTACTGCTGGTGGGGACTGTGTGACACAGGAGACTGGCGAGGAGAGGACAGCTCAAAATAATGAACAGTGTTTAAACTACTGTCCATAATCCAGTCACCTCATAGAGAGAACAGTGTTTAAACTACTGTCCATAATCCAGTCAACTCATACAGAGAACAGTGTTTAAACTACTGTCCATAATCCAGTCACCTCATAGAGAGAACAGTGTTTAAACTACTGTCCATAATCCAGTCACCTCATAGAGAAAACAGTGTTTAAACTACTGTCCATAATCCAGTCACCTCATACAGAGAACAGTGTTTAAACTACTGTCCATAATCCAGTCACCTCATAGAGAGAACAGTGTTTAAACTACTGTCCATAATCCAGTCACCTCATAGAGAGAACAGTGTTTAAACTACTGTCCATAATCCAGTCACCTCATAGAGAGAACAGTGTTTAAACTACTGTCCATAATCCAGTCACCTCATAGAGAGAACAGTGTTTAAACTACTGTCCATAATCCAGTCACCTCATAGAGAACAGTGTTTAAACTACTGTCCAACAACAAACCAGTATAGAAACAGAGGCCAGATGGCTTTACCCAACAACAAACCAGTATAGAAACAGAGGCCAGATGGCTTTACCCAACAACAAACCAGTATAGAAACAGAGGCCAGATGGCTTTGCCCAACAACAAACCAGTATAGAAACCGAGACCAGATGGCTTTGACCAACAACAAACCAGTATAGAAACAGAGGCCAGATGGCTTTGCCCAACAACAAACCAGTATAGAAACAGAGGCCAGATGGCTTTGACCAACAACAAACCAGTATAGAAACCGAGACCAGATGGCTTTGACCAACAACAAACCAGTATAGAAACAGAGGCCAGATGGCTTTGCCCAACAACAAACCAGTATAGAAACAGAGGCCAGATGGCTTTGACCAACAACAAACCAGTATAGAAACAGAGGCCAGATGGCTTTACCCAACAACAAACCAGTATAGAAACAGAGGTCAGATGGCTTTGACCAACAACAAACCAGTATAGAAACAGAGGTCAGATGGCTTTGACCAACAACAAACCAGTATAGAAACAGAGGCCAGATGGCTTTGCCCAACAACAAACCAGTATAGAAACAGAGGTCAGATGGCTTTACCCAACAACAAACCAGTATAGAAACAGAGGCCAGATGGCTTTGACCAACAACAAACCAGTATAGAAACAGAGGCCAGATGGCTTTGACCAACAACAAACCAGTATAGAAACAGAGGCCAGATGGCTTTGACCAACAACAAACCAGTATAGAAACAGAGGCCAGATGGCTTTGACCAACAAACCAGTATAGAAACAGAGGCCAGATGGCTTTGACCAACAACAAACCAGTATAGAAACAGAGGTCAGATGGCTTTGACCAACAACAAACCAGTATAGAAACAGAGGCCAGATGGCTTTGATCAACAACAAACCAGTATAGAAACAGAGGCCAGATGGCTTTGACCAACAACAAACCAGTATAGAAACAGAGGCCAGATGGCTTTGACCAACAACAAACCAGTATAGAAACAGAGGCCAGATGGCTTTGACCAACAACAAACCAGTATAGAAACAGAGGCCAGATGGCTTTGACCAACAACAAACCAGTATAGAAACAGAGGCCAGATGGCTTTACCCAACAACAAACCAGTATAGAAACAGAGGCCAGATGGCTTTACCCAACAACAAACCAGTATAGAAACAGAGGCCAGATGGCTTTGACCAACAACAAACCAGTATAGAAACAGAGGCCAGATGGCTTTACCCAACAACAAACCAGTATAGAAACAGAGGCCAGATGGCTTTGACCAACAACAAACCAGTATAGAAACAGAGGTCAGATGGCTTTGACCAACAACAAACCAGTATAGAAACAGAGGCCAGATGGCTTTGACCAACAACAAACCAGTATAGAAACAGAGGTCAGATGGCTTTGACCAACAACAAACCAGTATAGAAACAGAGGCCAGATGGCTTTGACCAACAACAAACCAGTATAGAAACAGAGGCCAGATGGCTTTGACCAACAAACCAGTATAGAAACAGAGGCCAGATGGCTTTGACTAACAACAAACCAGTATAGAAACAGAGGCCAGATGGCTTTGACCAACAACAAACCAGTATAGAAACAGAGGCCAGATGGCTTTGACCAACAACAAACCAGTATAGAAACAGAGGCCAGATGGCTTTGACCAACAACAAACCAGTATAGAAACAGAGGCCAGATGGCTTTGACCAACAACAAACCAGTATAGAAACAGAGGCCAGATGGCTTTGACCAACAAACCAGTATAGAAACAGAGGTCAGATGGCTTTGACCAACAACAAACCAGTATAGAAACAGAGGCCAGATGGCTTTGACCAACAACAAACCAGTATAGAAACAGAGGCCAGATGGCTTTGACCAACAACAAACCAGTATAGAAACAGAGGCCAGATGGCTTTGACCAACAACAAACCAGTATAGAAACAGAGGCCAGATGGCTTTGACCAACAACAAACCAGTATAGAAACAGAGGCCAGATGGCTTTGACCAACAACAAACCAGTATAGAAACAGAGGCCAGATGGCTTTGACCAACAACAAACCAGTATAGAAACAGAGGCCAGATGGCTTTGACCAACAACAAACCAGTATAGAAACAGAGGCCAGATGGCTTTGACCAACAAACCAGTATAGAAACAGAGGCCAGATGGCTTTACCCAACAACAAACCAGTATAGAAACAGAGGCCAGATGGCTTTACCCAACAACAAACCAGTATAGAAACAGAGGTCAGATGGCTTTACCCAACAACAAACCAGTATAGAAACAGAGGTCAGATGGCTTTGACCAACAACAAACCAGTATAGAAACAGAGGCCAGATGGCTTTGACCAACAAACCAGTATAGAAACAGAGGCCAGATGGCTTTGACCAACAAACCAGTATAGAAACAGAGGCCAGATGGCTTTGACCAACAACAAACCGGTATGGAAACAGAGGGCAAATGAAACAACAAGTTGAAGCAATACAATGTTCAGGGTGTACAGCGCCACCTCCGTTCCGTTACACTCAGACTTCTAGATGGTCAGGGAGGAAGTGAATGGACTCTTCATTAACCAACGTTTCTGTCCCAGGGAAATGTTCAGGGTGTACAGCTCCACCTCCGTTCTGTTACACTCAGACTTCTAGATGGTCAGGGAGGAAGTGAATGGACTCCTCATTAACCAACGTTACTTTCCCAGGGAAATGTTCAGGGTGTACAGCTCCACCTCCGTTCTGTTACACTCAGACTTCTAGATGGTCAGGGAGGAAGTGAATGAACTCCTCATTAACCAACGTTACTTTCCCAGGGAAATGTTCAGGGTGTACAGCTCCACCTCCGTTCTGTTACACTCAGACTTCTAGATGGTCAGGGAGGAAGTGAATGGACTCGTCATTAACCAACGTTACTTTCCCAGGGAAATGTTCAGGGTGTACAGCTCCACCTCCGTTCTGTTACACTCAGACTTCTAGATGGTCAGGGAGGAAGTGAATGGACTCCTCATTAACCAACGTTACTGTCCCAGGGAAATGTTCAGGGTGTACAGCTCCACCTCCGTTCAGTTACACTCAGACTTCTAGATGGTCAGGGAGGAAGTGAATGGACTCCTCATTAACCAACGTTACTGTCCCAGGGAAATGTTCAGGGTGTACAGCTCCACCTCCGTTCAGTTACACTCAGACTTCTAGATGGTCAGGGAGGAAGTGAATGGACTCCTCATTAACCAACGTTACTGTCCCAGGGAAATGTTCAGGGTGTACAGCTCCACCTCCGTTCAGTTACACTCAGACTTCTAGATGGTCAGGGAGGAAGTGAATGGACTCCTCATTAACCAACGTTACTGTCCCAGTGAAATACATGCAGATGAGAATAAAGACTTTGTGTTTCTGTCTTTTCACAATAGATTTGAGTCCTATGGTAAAGGTTAGCCTAATGGTCAGTCCTATGGTAAAGGTTAGCCTAATGGTCAGTCCTGCTAATGCAAATTATCCTAGCCTAATGGTCAGTCCTGCTAATGCAAATTATCCTAGCATATTGGTCAGTCCTGCTAATGCAATTTATCCTAGCCTAATGGTCAGTCCTGCTAATGGGTCATTATCCTATCTAGCCTAATGGTCGGTCTTGCTAATGGAAAATATCCTAGCCTAATGCATGCGCTTAAAACCTCTCTGAGGTGTGAGGTTATCAACAGGCATAAACTCTGTGTTGTTTCCCGGGGTGTGAGGTTATCAACAGGCATAAACTCTGTGTTGTTTCCCGGGGTGTGAGGTTATCAACAGGCATAAACTCTGTGTTGTTTCTCCGAGGTGTGAGGTTATCAACAGGCATAAACTCTGTGTTGTTTCCCGGGGTGTGAGGTTATCAACAGGCATAAACTCTGTGTTGTTTCCCGGGGTGTGAGGTTATCAACAGGCATAAACTCTGTGTTGTTTCCCGGGGTGTGAGGTTATCAACAGGCATAAACTCTGTGTTGTTTCCCGAGGAGTGAGGTTATCAACAGGCATAAACTCTGTGTTGTTTCCCGGGGTGTGAGGTTATCAACAGGCATAAACTCTGTGTTGTTTCTCCGAGGTGTGAGGTTATCAACAGGCATAAACTTTGTGTTGTTTCCCGGGGTGTGAGGTTATCAACAGGCATAAACTCTGTGTTGTTTCCCGGGGTGTGAGGTTATCAACAGGCATAAACTCTGTGTTGTTTCTCTGAGGTGTGAGGTTATCAACAGGCATAAACTCTGTGTTGTTTCCCGAGGTGTGAGGTTATCAACAGGCATAAACTGTGTTGTTTCCCGGGGTGTGAGGTTATCAACAGGCATAAACTCTGTGTTGTTTCCCAAGGTGTGAGGTTATCAACAGGCATAAACTCTGTGTTGTTTCTCTGAGGTGTGAGGTTATCAACAGGCATAAACTCTGTGTTGTTTCCCAAGGTGTGAGGTTATCAACAGGCATAAACTCTGTGTTGTTTCCCCGGGTGTGAGGTTATCAACAGGCATAAACTCTGTGTTGTTTCCCGGGGTGTGAGGTTATCAACAGGCATAAACTCTGTGTTGTTTCCCGGGGTGTGAGGTTATCAACAGGCATAAACTCTGTGTTGTTTCCCGGGGTGTGAGGTTATCAACAGGCATAAACTCTGTGTTGTTTCCCGAGGTGTGAGGTTATCAACAGGCATAAACTCTGTGTTGTTTCTCTGAGGTGTGAGGTTATCAACAGGCATAAACTGTGTGTTGTTTCCCGGTGCACCACCCGGCCATTACAACAGCATTCAGCGCCTTCAGAAAGTATTCAAGCCACTTGATGTATCCACATTTTGTTTTTACAGCCTGAATTCAAAATGGATTAAATCATTTTTTATTTCTCAGTAAACAATACCCCATAACGACAAAGTGAAAACATAAATAGAAATGTTTTCAAATGTATTGAAAATGAAATACAGAAATATACGAGTTAGAATGAATGGCGCCGGCGAGGAGGCCTGGCGTTTTAGGTGCTCCGAACCAACTCTGCTATTTTGTTAGGTT
>NC_143031.1:87833411-87850911 GCF_057628025.1 Oncorhynchus mykiss | reverse complement strand
AACTGAACTAGAACTAATAGAGTTAAAACTGAACTAGAACTAATAGAGTTAAAACTGTTAGAACTAGAACTAATAGAGTTAAAACTGTTAGAACTAATAGAGTTAAAACTGAACTAGAACTAATAGAGTTAAAACTGAACTAGAACTAATAGAGTTAAAACTGAACTAGAACTAATAGAGTTAAAACTGAACTAGAACTAATAGAGTTAAAACTGAACTAGAACTAATAGAGTTAAAACTGAACTAGAACTAATAGAGTTAAAACTGAACTAGAACTAATAGAGTTAAAACTGAACTAGAACTAATAGAGTTAAAACTGTTAGAACTAGAACTAATAGAGTTAAAACTGAACTAGAACTAATAGAGTTAAAACTGAACTAGAACTAATAGAGTTAAAACTGAACTAGAACTAATAGAGTTAAAACTGTTAGAACTAGAACTAATAGAGTTAAAACTGAACTAGAACTAATAGAGTTAAAACTGTTAGAACTAGAACTAATAGAGTTAAAACTGAACTAGAACTAATAGAGTTAAAACTGAACTAGAACTAATAGAGTTAAAACTGAACTAGAACTAATAGAGTTAAAACTGTTAGAACTAGAACTAATAGAGTTAAAACTGAACTAGAACTAATAGAGTTAAAACTGAACTAGAACTAATAGAGTTAAAACTGTTAGAACTAGAACTAATAGAGTTAAAACTGTTAGAACTAATAGAGTTCAAACTGAACTAGAACTAATAAACTGTTAAACTGTTAGAACTAATAGAGTTAAAACTGAACTAGAACTAATAGAGTTAAAACTGAACTAGAACTAATAGAGTTAAAACTGTTAGAACTAGAACTAATAGAGTTAAAACTGAACTAGAACTAATAGAGTTAAAACTGAACTAGAACTAATAGAGTTAAAACTGTTAGAACTAGAACTAATAGAGTTAAAACTGAACTAGAACTAATAGAGTTAAAACTGAACTAGAACTAATAGAGTTAAAACTGAACTAGAACTAATAGAGTTAAAACTGTTAGAACTAGAACTAATAGAGTTAAAACTGAACTAGAACTAATAGAGTTAAAACTGAACTAGAACTAATAGAGTTAAAACTGAACTAGAACTAATAGAGTTAAAACTGAACTAGAACTAATAGAGTTAAAACTGAACTAGAACTAATAGAGTTAAAACTGAACTAGAACTAATAGAGTTAAACCTGAACTAGAACTAATAGAGTTAAAACTGTTAGAACTAGAACTAATAGAGTTAAAACTGAACTAGAACTAATAGAGTTAAAACTGTTAGAACTAGAACTAATAGAGTTAAAACTGAACTAGAACTAATAGAGTTAAAACTGTTAGAACTAGAACTAATAGAGTTAAAACTGAACTAGAACTAATAGAGTTAAAACTGAACTAGAACTAATAGAGTTAAAACTGAACTAGAACTAATAGAGTTAAAACTGAACTAGAACTAATAGAGTTAAAACTGAACTAGAACTAATAGAGTTAAAACTGTTAGAACTAGAACTAATAGAGTTAAAACTGAACTAGAACTAATAGAGTTAAAACTGTTAGAACTAGAACTAATAGAGTTAAAACTGAACTAGAACTAATAGAGTTAAAACTGTTAGAACTAGAACTAATAGAGTTAAAACTGAACTAGAACTAATAGAGTTAAAACTGAACTAGAACTAATAGAGTTAAAACTGAACTAGAACTAATAGAGTTAAAATTGTTAGAACTAGAACTAATAGAGTTAAAACTGAACTAGAACTAATAGAGTTAAAACTGAACTAGAACTAATAGAGTTAAAACTGAACTAGAACTAATAGAGTTAAAACTGTTAGAACTAGAACTAATAGAGTTAAAACTGTTAGAACTAATAGAGTTAAAACTGAACTAGAACTAATAGAGTTTAAACTGTTAGAACTAATAGAGTTAAAACTGAACTAGAACTAATAGAGTTAAAACTGAACTAGAACTAATAGAGTTAAAACTGAACTAGAACTAATAGAGTTAAAACTGAACTAGAACTAATAGAGTTAAAACTGAACTAGAACTAATAGAGTTAAAACTGTTAGAACTAGAACTAATAGAGTTAAAACTAAACTAGAACTAATAGAGTTAAAACTGTTAGAACTAGAACTAATAGAGTTAAAACTGAACTAGAACTAATAGAGTTAAAACTGTTAGAACTAGAACTAATAGAGTTAAAACTGAACTAGAACTAATAGAGTTAAAACTGAACTAGAACTAATAGAGTTAAAACTGAACTAGAACTAATAGAGTTAAAACTGAACTAGAACTAATAGAGTTCAAACTGAACTAGAACTAATAGAGTTAAAACTGAACTAGAACTAATAGAGTTCAAACTGAACTAGAACTAATAGAGTTTAAACTGTTAGAACTAATAGAGTTAAAACTGAACTAGAACTAATAGAGTTAAAACTGAACTAGAACTAATAGAGTTAAAACTGAACTAGAACTAATAGAGTTCAAACTGAACTAGAACTAATAGAGTTTAAACTGTTAGAACTAATAGAGTTAAAACTGAACTAGAACTAATAGAGTTAAAACTGAACTAGAACTAATAGAGTTAAAACTGAACTAGAACTAATAGAGTTAAAACTGAACTAGAACTAATAGAGTTAAAACTGAACTAGAACTAATAGAGTTAAAACTGAACTAGAACTAATAGAGTTAAAACTGAACTAGAACTAATAGAGTTAAAACTGTTAGAACTAGAACTAATAGAGTTAAAACTAAACTAGAACTAATAGAGTTAAAACTGTTAGAACTAGAACTAATAGAGTTAAAACTGAACTAGAACTAATAGAGTTAAAACTGTTAGAACTAGAACTAATAGAGTTAAAACTGAACTAGAACTAATAGAGTTAAAACTGAACTAGAACTAATAGAGTTAAAACTGAACTAGAACTAATAGAGTTAAAACTGAACTAGAACTAATAGAGTTAAAACTGAACTAGAACTAATAGAGTTAAAACTGAACTAGAACTAATAGAGTTCAAACTGAACTTGTCACACCCTGACCATAGTTTACTTTGTATATTTCTATGTTGTGGTTGGTCAGGGTGTGATCTGAGTGGGCATTCTATGTTACATGTCTAGTTTGTCTAGTTCTATGTTCGGCCTGATATGGTTCTCAATCAGAGGCAGGTGTTCGTCATTGTCTCTGATTGGGAACCATATTTAGGTAGCCTGGGTTTCACTGTGTGTTTGTGGGTGATTGTTCCTGTCTATGTGTTTTTCACCAGATAGGCTGTTTTAGGTTTTCGTTACGTTCATCACGTTCTTTATTTTGTAGTGTTTGCATTGATTCATGTTTTACGTTTGTTCATTAAAACATGGATCGCAATCTACACGCTGCATTTTGGTCCGACTCTCCTTCTCACACGGAAAACCGTTACAGAATCACCCACCACAAAAGGACCAAGCAGCGTGTTAACAGGCAGGAGCAGCGCGAGGAGACGCGCAATAAGGATTTCTGGACATGGGAGGAAATCCTCGACGGGAGAGGACCCTGGGCTAAACCAGGGGAGTGTAGCCGCCCAAAGGTGCAGCGGGAGAAGAAACAACAGGAGCAGCCCAAAGAGGAGTACAGTATGGAGTATACGACTTGGGAGGAGATCGACAGGTGGGCGGCCGACCCAGGGAGAGTGCCGGAGCCCGCCTGGGATTCGATGGAGCAGTGCGCGGAAGGTTATCAGAGAATGGAGTTGGCGAAGCAGGCACGGCGGCGCGGAAGGAAGCCCGAGAGGCAGCCCCAAAAATTTCTTGGGGGGGGGCTAACAGGGAGTATGGCTACGCCAGGTAGGAGACCTGGGCAGACTCCCTGTGCTTACCGGGGGGCTAGAGAGACCGGACAGGCACCGTGTTATGCAGTGGTGCGCACGGTGTCTCCAGTGCGGGTGCATAGCCCGGTGCGGTATATTCCAGCTCCGCGTGTCGGCCGGGCTAGATTGAGCGTCGAGCCTAATGCCATGAAGCCGGCTCTACGCAGCTGGTCCCCAGTGCGTCTCCTTGGGCCGGCTTACATGGCACCAGCCTTGCGCTCGGTGTCTCCGGTTCGCCTGCATAGCCCAGTGCGGGCTATTCCACCTCGCCGCACTGGCAGGGCGACCGTGAGCATTCAACCAGGTAAGGTTGGGCAGGCTCGGTGCTCAAGAGCTCCAGTGCACCTGCACGGTCCGGTTTTTCCAGTACCACCTCCACACCCCAGCCCTCCGGTAGCAGCTCCCCGCACCAGGCTTCCTGTGCGTGTCCTCGGCCCAGTACCACCAGTGCCAGCACCACGCATCAGGCCTACAGTGCGCCTCGCCTGTCCAGCGCTGTCGGAGCCCTCCTCCTCTCCAGCGCTGTCGGAGTCTCCCGCCTGTTTAGCGCTGTTAGAGCCTTCCTTCTCTACAGCGCTGCCGGAGTCTCCCGCCTGTTCAGAACTGCCAGTTTGCAAAGAGCTGCCAGTTTGCATAGAGCTGCCAGTTTGCATAGAGCTGCCAGTTAGCATAGAGCTGCCAGTTAGCATAGAGCTGCCAGTTAGCATAGAGCTGCCAGTTAGCATAGAGCTGCCAGTTAGCATAGAGCTGCCAGTCTGCGAGGAGCTGCCAGTCTGCAAGGAGCTGCCAGTCTGCAAGGAGCTGCCAGTCTGCATAGAGCTGCCAGTCTGCAAGGAGCTGCCTGTCTGCAAGGAGCCGCCAGAGCTGCCTGTCTGCAGGATGCCGCCAGAGCTGCCAGTCTGCAAGGAGCCGCCAGAGCTGCCAGTTAGCATG
Organism: Oncorhynchus mykiss; assembly: GCF_057628025.1. NCBI lineage: Eukaryota > Metazoa > Chordata > Actinopteri > Salmoniformes > Salmonidae > Oncorhynchus > Oncorhynchus mykiss. The sequence continues at coordinate 87,846,135 of NC_143031.1, read as the reverse complement.
GAGCAGCCAGGGCCGCCAGTCAGTATGGAGCAGCCAGGGCCGCCAGTCAGCATGGAGCAGCCAGGGCCGCCAGTCAGCATGGAGCAGCCAGGGCCGCCAGTCAGCATGGAGCAGCCAGTCAGCATGGAGCAGCCAGAGCAGCCAGTCAGCATGGAGCAGCCAGAGCTGTCAGTCAGCATGGAGCAGCCAGTCAGCATGGAGCAGCCAGAGCTGCCAGTCAGCATGGAGCAGCCAGTCAGCATGGAGCAGCCAGAGCTGCCAGTCGACCAGACTCTCCCAGATCTGCCAGTCGACCAGACTCTCCCAGATCTGCCAGTCGACCAGACTCTCCCAGATCTGCCAGTCGACCAGACTCTCCCAGATCTGCCAGTCGACCAGACTCTCCCAGATCTGCCAGTCGACCAGACTCTCCCAGATCTGCCAGTCGACCAGACTCTTCCAGATCTGCCAGTCGACCAGACTCTTCCAGATCTGCCAGTCGACCAGACTCTTCCAGATCTGCCAGTCGACCAGACTCTTCCAGATCTGCCAGTCGACCAGACTCTTCCAGATCTGCCAGTCGACCAGACTCTTCCAGATCTGCCAGTCGACCAGACTCTTCCAGATCTGCCAGTCGACCAGACTCTTCCAGATCTGCCAGTCGACCAGACTCTTCCAGATCTGCCAGTCGACCAGACTCTTCCAGATCTGCCAGTCAGCCAGGATCTGCTAGATCCTACTACCTGCCTGGGCTTCCTCTCAGTGCTGAGCTTCCTCTCAGTGCTGAGCGTCCTTTCAGTGCTGAGCTACCCATCAGTCCCGAGCTACCTCTGTCCCGAGCTGTCCCTCTGTCCCGAGCGGTCATTAAGGAGGGTAACCTATCTAGGGACGCAAGGGAGGTGGACTAAAACGATTATGGAGTGGGGTCCACGTCCAGCGCCAGAGCCGCCACCGCGGACAGATGCCCACCCAGACCCTCCCCTATAGGTTCAGGTTTTGCGGCCGGAGTCCGCACCTTGGGGGGGGGGGTACTGTCACACCCTGACCATAGTTTACTTTGTATATTTCTATGTTGTGGTTGGTCAGGGTGTGATCTGAGTGGGCATTCTATGTTACATGTCTAGTTTGTCTAGTTCTATGTTCGGCCTGATATGGTTCTCAATCAGAGGCAGGTGTTCGTCATTGTCTCTGATTGGGAACCATATTTAGGTAGCCTGGGTTTCACTGTGTGTTTGTGGGTGATTGTTCCTGTCTATGTGTTTTTCACCAGATAGGCTGTTTTAGGTTTTCGTTACGTTCATCACGTTCTTTATTTTGTAGTGTTTGCATTGATTCGTGTTTTACGTTTGTTCATTAAAACATGGATCGCAATCTACACGCTGCATTTTGGTCCGACTCTCCTTCTCATACGGAAAACCGTTACAGAACTAGAACTAATAGAGTTAAAACTGAACTAGAACTAATAGAGTTAAAACTGAACTAGAACTAATAGAGTTAAAACTGAACTAGAACTAGAACTAATAGAGTTAAAACTGAACTAGAACTAATAGAGTTAAAACTGTTAGAACTAATAGAGTTAAAACTGAACTAGAACTAATAGAGTTAAAACTGTTAGAACTAATAGAGTTAAAACTGAACTAGAACTAATAGAGTTAAAACTGTTAGAACTAGAACTAATAGAGTTAAAACTGAACTAGAACTAATAGAGTTAAAACTGAACTAGAACTAATAGAGTTAAAACTGAACTAGAACTAATAGAGTTAAAACTGTTAGAACTAATAGAGTTAAAACTGTTAGAACTAATAGAGTTCAAACTGAACTAGAACTAATAGAGTTTAAACTGTTAGAACTAATAGAGTTAAAACTGAACTAGAACTAATAGAGTTAAAACTGAACTAGAACTAATAGAGTTAAAACTGAACTAGAACTAATAGAGTTAAAACTGAACTAGAACTAATAGAGTTAAAACTGAACTAGAACTAATAGAGTTAAAACTGAACTAGAACTAATAGAGTTAAAACTGAACTAGAACTAATAGAGTTAAAACTGAACTAGAACTAATAGAGTTAAAACTGAACTAGAACTAATAGAGTTAAAACTGAACTAGAACTAATAGAGTTAAAACTGAACTAGAACTAATAGAGTTAAAACTGAACTAGAACTAATAGAGTTAAAACTGAACTAGAACTAATAGAGTTAAAACTGTTAGAACTAGAACTAATAGAGTTAAAACTGAACTAGAACTAATAGAGTTAAAACTGAACTAGAACTAATAGAGTTAAAACTGAACTAGAACTAATAGAGTTAAAACTGAACTAGAACTAATAGAGTTAAAACTGTTAGAACTAGAACTAATAGAGTTAAAACTGTTAGAACTAATAGAGTTAAAACTGTTAGAACTAGAACTAATAGAGTTAAAACTGAACTAGAACTAATAGAGTTAAAACTGAACTAGAACTAATAGAGTTCAAACTGTTAGAACTAATAGAGTTCAAACAGAACTAGAACTAATAGAGTTCAAACTGTTAGAACTAGAACTAATAGAGTTAAAACTGAACTAGAACTAATAGAGTTAAAACTGTTAGAACTAACAGAGTTAAAACTGAACTAGAACTAATAGAGTTAAAACTGAACTAGAACTAATAGAGTTCAAACTGTTAGAACTAGAACTAATAGAGTTCAAACTGTTAGAACTAGAACTAATAGAGTTAAAACTGTTAGAACTAACAGAGTTAAAACTGAACTAGAACTAATAGAGTTAAAACTGAACTAGAACTAATAGAGTTAAAACTGAACTAGAACTAATAGAGTTAAAACTGTTAGAACTAGAACTAATAGAGTTAAAACTGAACTAGAACTAATAGAGTTAAAACTGAACTAGAACTAATAGAGTTAAAACTGAACTAGAACTAATAGAGTTAAAACTGAACTAGAACTAATAGAGTTAAAACTGAACTAGAACTAATAGAGTTAAAACTGAACTAGAACTAATAGAGTTAAAACTGAACTAGAACTAATAGAGTTAAAACTGAACTAGAACTAATAGAGTTAAAACTGAACTAGAACTAATAGAGTTAAAACTGAACTAGAACTAATAGAGTTAAAACTGAACTAGAACTAATAGAGTTAAAACTGAACTAGAACTAATAGAGTTAAAACTGAACTAGAACTAATAGAGTTAAAACTGAACTAGAACTAATAGAGTTAAAACTGAACTAGAACTAATAGAGTTAAAACTGAACTAGAACTAATAGAGTTAAAACTGTTAGAACTAATAGAGTTAAAACTGAACTAGAACTAATAGAGTTAAAACTGAACTAGAACTAATAGAGTTAAAACTGAACTAGAACTAATAGAGTTAAAACTGTTAGAACTAGAACTAATAGAGTTAAAACTGTTAGAACTAATAGAGTTAAAACTGTTAGAACTAGAACTAATAGAGTTAAAACTGAACTAGAACTAATAGAGTTAAAACTGAACTAGAACTAATAGAGTTCAAACTGTTAGAACTAATAGAGTTCAAACAGAACTAGAACTAATAGAGTTCAAACTGTTAGAACTAGAACTAATAGAGTTAAAACTGAACTAGAACTAATAGAGTTAAAACTGTTAGAACTAACAGAGTTAAAACTGAACTAGAACTAATAGAGTTAAAACTGAACTAGAACTAATAGAGTTCAAACTGTTAGAACTAGAACTAATAGAGTTAAAACTGAACTAGAACTAATAGAGTTAAAACTGAACTAGAACTAACAGAGTTAAAACTGAACTAGAACTAATAGAGTTAAAACTGAACTAGAACTAATAGAGTTAAAACTGAACTAGAACTAATAGAGTTAAAACTGTTAGAACTAATAGAGTTCAAACTGAACTAGAACTAATAGAGTTAAAACTGAACTAGAACTAATAGAGTTAAAACTGAACTAGAACTAATAGAGTTAAAACTGAACTAGAACTAATAGAGTTAAAACTGAACTAGAACTAATAGAGTTAAAACTGAACTAGAACTAATAGAGTTAAAACTGAACTAGAACTAATAGAGTTAAAACTGAAATAGAACTAGAACTAATAGAGTTAAAACTGTTAGAACTAGAACTAATAGAGTTAAAACTGAACTAGAACTAATAGAGTTCAAACTGAACTAGAACTAATAGAGTTAAAACTGTTAGAACTAATAGAGTTCAAACTGAACTAGAACTAATAGAGTTAAAACTGAACTAGAACTAATAGAGTTAAAACTGTTAGAACTAATATAGTTAAAACTGTTAGAACTAATAGAGTTAAAACTGTTTGAACTAGAACTAATAGAGTTAAAACTGTTGGAACTAGAACTAATAGAGTTAAAACTGTTAGAACTAGAACTAATAGAGTTAAAACTGAACTAGAACTAATAGAGTTAAAACTGTTAGAACTAATAGAGTTAAAACTGTTAGAACTAATAGAGTTAAAACTGAACTAGAACTAATAGAGTTAAAACTGAACTAGAACTAATAGAGTTAAAACTGAACTAGAACTAATAGAGTTAAAACTGAACTAGAACTAATAGAGTTAAAACTGAACTAGAACTAATAGAGTTAAAACTGTTAGAACTAATAGAGTTAAAACTGAACTAGAACTAATAGAGTTAAAACTGAACTAGAACTAATAGAGTTAAAACTGAACTAGAACTAATAGAGTTAAAACTGTTAGAACTAGAACTAATAGAGTTAAAACTGAACTAGAACTAATAGAGTTAAAACTGAACTAGAACTAATAGAGTTAAAACTGAACTAGAACTAATAGAGTTAAAACTGTTAGAACTAGAACTAATAGAGTTAAAACTGTTAGAACTAGAACTAATAGAGTTAAAACTGTTAGAACTAATAGAGTTAAAACTGAACTAGAACTAATAGAGTTAAAACTGTTAGAACTAACAGAGTTAAAACTGAACTAGAACTAATAGAGTTAAAACTGTTAGAACTAACAGAGTTAAAACTGAACTAGAACTAATAGAGTTAAAACTGAACTAGAACTAATAGAGTTAAAACTGAACTAGAACTAATAGAGTTAAAACTGAACTAGAACTAATAGAGTTCAAACTGTTAGAACTAATAGAGTTAAAACTGAACTAGAACTAATAGAGTTAAAACTGAACTAGAACTAATAGAGTTAAAACTGAACTAGAACTAATAGAGTTAAAACTGTTAGAACTAATAGAGTTAAAACTGAACTAGAACTAATAGAGTTCAAACTGAACTAGAACTAATAGAGTTAAAACTGTTAGAACTAATAGAGTTAAAACTGAACTAGAACTAATAGAGTTAAAACTGAACTAGAACTAATAGAGTTAAAACTGAACTAGAACTAATAGAGTTAAAACTGAACTAGAACTAGAACTAATAGAGTTAAAACTATTAGAACTAGAACTAATAGAGTTAAAACTGAACTAGAACTAATAGAGTTAAAACTATTAGAACTAGAACTAATAGAGTTAAAACTGAACTAGAACTAATAGAGTTAAAGCTCTCTCCTCTCCTCCCCCAGCCTCACCTCCCTGGGGAGTAACAGTAGTTCTCTCCCCCTCCTCTCCTCCCCCAGCCTCACCTCCCTGGGGAGTAACAGTAGTTCTCTTCCCCTCCTCTCCTCCCCCAGCCTCACCTCCCTGGGGAGTAACAGTAGTGCTCTCCCCCTCCTCTCCTCCCCCAGCCTCACCTCCCTGGGGAGTAACAGTAGTTCTATCCCCCTCCTCTCCTCCCCCAGCCTCACCTCCCTGGGGAGTAACAGTAGTTCTCTTCCCCTCCTCTCCTCCCCCAGCCTCACCTCCCTGGGGAGTAACAGTAGTTCTCTTCCCCTCCTCTCCTCCCCCAGCCTCACCTCCCTGGGGAGTAACAGTAGTGCTCTCCCCCTCCTCTCCCCCCCCAGCCTCACCTCCCTGGGGAGTAACAGTAGTTCTCTTCCCCTCCTCTCCTCCCCCAGCCTCACCTCCCTGGGGAGTAACAGTAGTTCTCTCCCCCTCCTCTCCTCCCCCAGCCTCACCTCCCTGGGGAGTAACAGTAGTTCTCTCCCTCCCCTCTCCTCCCCCAGCCTCACCTCCCTGGGGAGTAACAGTAGTTCTCTCCCCCTCCTCTCCTCCCCCAGCCTCACCTCCCTGGGGAGTAACAGTAGTTCTCTCCCCCTCCTCTCCTCCCCCAGCCTCACCTCCCTGGGGAGTAACAGTAGTTCTCTCCCTCCCCTCTCCTCCCTCCTCTCCTCCCCCAGCCTCACCTCCCTGGGGAGTAACAGTAGTTCTCTCCCTCCCCTCTCCTCCCTCCTATCCTCCCCCAGCCTCACCTCCCTGGGGAGTAACAGTAGTTCTCTCCCTCCCCTCTCCTCCCTCCTATCCTCCCCCAGCCTCACCTCCCTGGGGAGTAACAGTAGTTCTCTCCCTCCCCTCTCCTCCCTCCTCTCCTCCCCCAGCCTCACCTCCCTGGGGAGTAACAGTAGTTCTCTCCCTCCCCCTTCTCGTATCACCCTCCAACCCCATCAAATCTCTCCTCCTCCTCTCTTTCTCCAGCACCAGTACAGAGACACACACACACACACACACACACACAAACAAACACACACACAAACACACAAACACACACACACGTATCGACCACAGGAGTCTGAGGCCTGTTTTAATAAGCAGTTTATTCATACAGGTTAAATTGATATAGTGATAAACCAGTGAGGAGCAAATGTTCAAATGTTCTATAACATGTTATAACTGTTCTCAAGCCTGTTGTTCTATAACATGTTATAACTGTTGTCAAGCCTGTTGTTCTATAACATGTTATAACTGTTCTCAAGCCTGTTGTTCTATAATATGTTATAACTGTTCTCAAGCCTGTTGTTCTATAACATGTTAGAACTGTTCTCAAGCCTGTTGTTCTATAACATGTTATAACTGTTCTCAAGCCTGATGTTATTACTGGTCTAAAAGTTATAAAGCTTTTGTGTCTGTCTCAGACATGGGTTGTGTTCTAAATGGAACCCTATGCTGTGTTCTAAATGGAACCCTATGCTGTGTTCTAAATGGAACCCTATGTTGTGTTCTAAATGGAACCCTATGTTGTGTTCTAAATGGAACCCTATGCTGTGTTCTAAATGGAACCCTATGCTGTGTTCTAAATGGAACCCTATGCTGTGTTCTAAATGGAACCCTATGCTATGTTCTAAATGGAACCCTATGATGTGTTCTAAATGGAACCCTATGCTGTGTTCTAAATGGAACCCTATGCTGTGTTCTAAATGGAACCCTATGCTATGTTCTAAATGGAACCCTATGCTGTGTTCTAAATGGAACCGTATGCTGTGTTCTAAATGGAACCCTATGCTATGTTCTAAATGGAACCCTATGCTGTGTTCTAAATGGAACCCTATGCTGTGTTCTAAATGGAACCCTACTCCCTATATTATGCCCTACCAGGGTCTAGAGGGGGCGTACTCAAAGTACTGTACTACGTAGGGAATAGGGTGCAGTTTGGGAAGCAGGCTTGATGCTCTATCTGTGGGTGAGGAGTGACTGTGAGACAATATAAAACGTGAATATAATATACTGATACTGATTCCTCGCCAAGAGGACGCTATCTAGGAGGGGAGGACTGTCTTCTGTGGAAGGATACACGTGGAGGGGAGGACTGTCTTCTGTGGAAGGATACACGTGGAGGGGAGGACTGTCTTCTGTGGAAGGATACACGTGGAGGGGAGGACTGTCTTCTGTGGAAGGATACACGTGGAGGGGAGGACTGTCTCTGTGGAAGGATACACGTGTGATTCCTCGCCAAAAGGAGGCTATCGAGGAGGGGAGGACTGTCTTCTGTGGAAGGATACATGTGTGATTCCTCGCCAAAAGGAGGCTATCGAGGAGGGGAGGACTGTCTCTGTGGAAGGATACACATGTGATTCCTCACCAAAAGGACACTATCGAGGAGGGGAGGACTGTCTTCTGTGGAAGGATACACGTGTGATTCCTCGCCAAAAGGACGCTATCGAGGAGGGGAGGACTGTCTTCTGTGGAAGGATACACGTGTGATTCCTCACCAAAAGGACGCTATCGAGGAGGGGAGGACTGTCTTCTGTGGAAGGATACATGTGTGATTCCTCGCCAAAAGGACGCTATCGAGGAGGGGAGGACTGTCTTCTGTGGAAGGATACATGTGTGATTCCTCGCCAAAAGGACGCTATCGAGGAGGGGAGGACTGTCTTCTGTGGAAGGATACATGAGGAGGGGAGGACTGTCTTCCGTGGAAGGATACACGAGGAGGGGAGGACTGTCTTCCGTTTGCCTACTTAGAGAGGAAGGGTTTTTTCCCCAAACGGAAAAGGCCTTAAGAGTCAGTAAGGAAGGCAACAGAAATCTTTGAAAGTATAAAAACATTCTCTCCTCTTCTCCTCTCCTCCTGTCTTCTCATCTCCTCTCCTCTTCCCCTCTCCTCATTCATCCATCCTTCCACTGAAACAGCATTCTGTAGTTTCAGGAAAACAGGAAGTGACAAGGCAACTTGTTCTGGGTGAAAGGTCACTAAGTGGTTTAGACCAGACTAGTAGATTATGATATATAGAGATGAGTTGAACTCAACAGAGAAACCAGTAGATTATGATAGATAGAGATGAGTTGAACTCAACAGAGAAACCAGTAGATTATGATAGAGATGAGTTGAACTCAACAGAGAAACCAGTAGATTATGATAGAGATGAGTTGAACTCAACAGAGAAACCAGTAGATTATAATAGATAGAGATGAGTTGAACTCAACAGAGAAACCAGTAGATTATGATAGATAGAGATGAGTTGAACTCAACAGAGAAACCAGTAGATTATGATAGATAGAGATGAGTTGAACTCAACAGAGAAACCAGTAGATTATGATAGATAGAGATGAGTTGAACTCAACAGAGAAACCAGTAGATTATGATAGATAGAGATGAGTTGAACTCAACAGAGAAACCAGTAGATTATGATAGAGATGAGTTGAACTCAACAGAGAAACCAGTAGATTATGATAGAGATGAGTTGAACTCAACAGAGAAACCAGTAGATTATGATAGATAGAGATGAGTTGAACTCAACAGAGAAACCAGTAGATTATGATAGATAGAGATGAGTTGAACCCAACAGAGAAACCAGTAGATTATGATAGATAGAGATGAGTTGAACTCAACAGAGAAACCAGTAGATTATGATAGAGATGAGTTGAACTCAACAGAGAAACCAGTAGATTATGATAGATAGAGATGAGTTGAACTCAACAGAGAAACCAGTAGATTATGATAGATGGAGATGAGTTGAACTCAACAGAGAAACCAGTAGATTATGATAGATAGAGATGAGTTGAACTCAACAGAGAAACCAGTAGATTATGATAGATAGAGATGAGTTGAACTCAACAGAGAAACCAGTAGATTATGATAGATAGAGATGAGTTGAACTCAACAGAGAAACCAGTAGATTATGATAGATAGAGATGAGTTGAACTCAACAGAGAAACCAGTAGATTATGATAGAGATGAGTTGAACTCAACAGAGAAACCAGTAGATTATGATAGAGATGAGTTGAACTCAACAGAGAAACCAGTAGATTATGATAGATAGAGATGAGTTGAACTCAACAGAGAAACCAGTAGATTATGATAGATAGAGATGAGTTGAACTCAACAGAGAAACCAGTAGATTATGATAGATGGAGATGAGTTGCTCAACAGAGAAACCAGTAGATTATGATAGATAGAGATGAGTTGAACTCAACAGAGAAACCAGTAGATTATGATAGATAGAGATGAGTTGAACTCAACAGAGAAACCAGTAGATTATGATAGCTAGAGATGAGTTGAACTCAACAGAGAAACCAGTAGATTATGATAGATAGAGATGAGTTGAACTCAACAGAGAAACCAGTAGATTATGATAGATAGAGATGAGTTGAACTCAACAGAGATACCAGTAGATTATGATAGATAGAGATGAGTTGAACTCAACAGAGAAACCAGTAGATTATGATAGAGATGAGTTGAACTCAACAGAGAAACCAGTAGATTATGATAGAGATGAGTTGAACTCAACAGAGAAACCAGTAGATTATGATAGATAGAGATGAGTTGAACTCAACAGAGAAACCAGTAGATTATGATAGATGGAGATGAGTTGAACTCAACAGAGAAACCAGTAGATTATGATAGATAGAGATGAGTTGAACTCAACAGAGAAACCAGTAGATTATGATAGATAGAGATGAGTTGAACTCAACAGAGAAACCAGTAGATTATGATAGATAGAGATGAGTTGAACTCAACAGAGAAACCAGTAGATTATGATAGATAGAGATGAGTTGAACTCAACAGAGAAACCAGTAGATTATGATAGAGATGAGTTGAACTCAACAGAGAAACCAGTAGATTATGATAGAGATGAGTTGAACTCAACAGAGAAACCAGTAGATTATGATAGATAGAGATGAGTTGAACTCAACAGAGAAACCAGTAGATTATGATAGATAGAGATGAGTTGAACTCAACAGAGAAACCAGTAGATTATGATAGATAGAGATGAGTTGAACTCAACAGAGATACCAGTAGATTATGATAGATAGAGATGAGTTGAACTCAACAGAGAAACCAGTAGATTATGATAGATAGAGATGAGTTGAACTCAACAGAGAAACCAGTAGATTATGATAGATGGAGATGAGTTGAACTCAACAGAGAAACCAGTAGATTATGATAGATAGAGATGAGTTGAACTCAACAGAGAAACCAGTAGATTATGATAGATGGAGATGAGTTGCTCAACAGAGAAACCAGTAGATTATGATAGATAGAGATGAGTTGAACTCAACAGAGAAACCAGTAGATTATGATAGATAGAGATGAGTTGAACTCAACAGAGAAACCAGTAGATTATGATAGATGGAGATGAGTTGAACTCAACAGAGAAACCAGTAGATTATGATAGATAGAGATGAGTTGAACTCAACAGAGATACCAGTAGATTATGATAGATAGAGATGAGTTGAACTCAACAGAGAAACCAGTAGATTATGATAGATAGAGATGAGTTGAACTCAACAGAGAAACCAGTAGATTATGATAGAGATGAGTTGAACTCAACAGAGAAACCAGTAGATTATAATAGATAGAGATGAGTTGAACTCAACAGAGAAACCAGTAGATTATGATAGATAGAGATGAGTTGAACTCAACAGAGAAACCAGTAGATTATGATAGATAGAGATGAGTTGAACTCAACAGAGAAACCAGTAGATTATGATAGATAGAGATGAGTTGAACTCAACAGAGATACCAGTAGATTATGATAGAGATGAGTTGAACTCAACAGAGAAACCAGTAGATTATGATAGATAGAGATGAGTTGAACTCAACAGAGAAACCAGTAGATTATGATAGATGGAGATGAGTTGAACTCAACAGAGAAACCAGTAGATTATGATAGATAGAGATGAGTTGAACTCAACAGAGAAACCAGTAGATTATGATAGATAGAGATGAGTTGAACTCAACAGAGAAACCAGTAGATTATGATAGATAGAGATGAGTTGAACTCAACAGAGAAACCAGTAGATTATGATAGAGATGAGTTGAACTCAACAGAGAAACCAGTAGATTATGATAGATGGAGATGAGTTGAACTCAACAGAGAAACCAGTAGATTATGATAGATGGAGATGAGTTGAACTCAACAGAGAAACCAGTAGATTATAATAGATAGAGATGAGTTGAACTCAACAGAGAAACCAGTAGATTATGATAGATAGAGATGAGTTGAACTCAACAGAGAAACCAGTAGATTATGATAGATAGAGATGAGTTGAACTCAACAGAGATACCAGTAGATTATGATAGATAGAGATGAGTTGAACTCAACAGAGAAACCAGTAGATTATGATAGATAGAGATGAGTTGAACTCAACAGAGAAACCAGTAGATTATGATAGATAGAGATGAGTTGAACTCAACAGAGAAACCAGTAGATTATGATAGATAGAGATGAGTTGAACTCAACAGAGAAACCAGTAGATTATGATAGATAGAGATGAGTTGAACTCAACAGAGAAACCAGTAGATTATGATAGATGGACATGAGTTGAACTCAACAGAGAAACCAGTAGATTATGATAGATAGAGATGAGTTGAACTCAACAGAGAAACCAGTAGATTATGATAGATGGAGATGAGTTGAACTCAACAGAGAAACCAGTAGATTATGATAGATGGAGATGAGTTGAACTCAACAGAGAAACCAGTAGATTATGATATATAGAGATGAGTTGAACTCAACAGAGAAACCAGTAGATTATGATAGATGGAGATGAGTTGAACTCAACAGAGAAACCAGTAGATTATGATAGATAGAGATGAGTTGAACTCAACAGAGAAACCAGTAGATTATGATAGATAGAGATGAGTTGAACTCAAGGGGAGGGAGAGAACTACTGTTACTCCCCAGGGAGGTGAGGCTGGGGGAGGAGAGGAGGGGGAGAGAACTACTGTTACTCCCCAGGGAGGTGAGGCTGGGGGAGGAGAGGAGGGGGAGAGAACTACTGTTAATCCCCAGGGAGGTGAGGCTGGGGGAGGAGAGGAGGGGGAGAGAACTACTGTTACTCCCCAGGGAGGAGAGGGAGAGAACAGGTGTATACAGGTGAAGATATGAACAGGTGTAGATATGAACAGGTGTATACAGGTGTAGATATGAACAGGTGCCTCTACAGGTGTGTGTAGGTTGTGTCTAC
>NC_143031.1:87818411-87828411 GCF_057628025.1 Oncorhynchus mykiss | reverse complement strand
TATATAGTGTATATAGTGGTGGTTGTTGATAATGAGGGTAGAGGTGTATATAGTGGTGGTTGCTGATAATGAGGGTGAGGGTGTATATAGTGTATATAGTGGTGGTTGCTGATAATGAGGGTAGAGGTGTATATAGTGGTGGTTGTGATAATGAGGGTAGAGGTGTATATAGTGGTGGTTGTTGATAATGAGGGTAGAGGTGTATATAGTGGTGGTTGCTGATAATGAGGGTAGAGGTGTATATAGTGGTGGCTGTTGATAATGAGGGTAGAGGTGTATATAGTGTATATAGTGGTGGTTGTTGATAATGAGGGTAGAGGTGTATATAGTGTATATAGTGGTGGTTGTTGATAATGAGGGTAGAGGTGTATATAGTGGTGGTTGCTGATAATGAGGGTAGAGGTGTATATAGTGTATATAGTGGTGGTTGTTGATAATGAGGGTAGAGGTGTATATAGTGTATATAGTGTATATAGTGGTGGTTGTTGATAATGAGGGTAGAGGTGTATATAGTGTATATAGTGGTGGTTGTTGATAATGAGGGTAGAGGTGTATATAGTGTATATAGTGGTGGTTGCTGATAATGAGGGTAGAGGTGTATATAGTGTATAATATAGTAATGGTTGTTAATAATGAGGGTAGAGGTGTATATAGTGGTGGTTGCTGATATGAGGGTAGAGGTGTATATAGTGGTGGTTGCTGATAATGAGGGTAGAGGTGTATATAGTGGTGGTTGCTGATAATGAGGGTAGAGGTGTATATAGTGTATATAGTGGTGGTTGCTGATAATGAGGGTAGAGGTGTATATAGTGGTGGTTGTTGATAATGAGGGTAGAGGTGTATATAGTGTATATAGTGGTGGTTGTTGATAATGAGGGTAGAGGTGTATATAGTGTATATAGTGGTGGTTGTTGATAATGAGGGTAGAGGTGTATATAGTGGTGGTTGTTGATAATGAGGGTAGAGGTGTATATAGTGGTGGTTGCTGATAATGAGGGTAGAGGTGTATATAGTGGTGGTTGTTGATAATGAGGGTAGAGGTGTATATAGTGGTGGTTGTTGATAATGAGTGTAGAGGTGTAGTGGTGGTTGTTGATAATGAGGGTAGAGGTGTATATAGTGGTGGTTGTTGATAATGAGGGTAGAGGTGTATATAGTGTATATAGTGGTGGTTGTTGATAATGAGGGTAGAGGTGTATATAGTGGTGGTTGTTGATAATGAGGGTAGAGGTGTATATAGTGTATATAGTGGTGGTTGTTGATAATGAGGGTAGAGGTGTATATAGTGGTGGTTGTTGATAATGAGGGTAGAGGTGTATATAGTGGTGGTTGCTGATAATGAGGGTAGAGGTGTATATAGTGGTGGTTGTTGATAATGAGGGTAGAGGTGTATATAGTGTATATAGTGGTGGTTGCTGATGATGAGGGTAGAGGTGTTATAGTGTATATAGTGGTGGTTGTTGATAATGAGGGTAGAGGTGTATATAGTGTATATAGTGGTGGTTGTTGATAATGAGGGTAGAGGTGTATATAGTGTATATAGTGTATATAGTGGTGGTTGTTGATAATGAGGGTAGAGGTGTATATAGTGTATATAGTGGTGGTTGCTGATAATGAGGGTAGAGGTGTATATAGTGTATAATATAGTAATGGTTGTTAATAATGAGGGTAGAGGTGTATATAGTGGTGGTTGTTGATAATGAGGGTAGAGGTGTATATAGTGGTGGTTGCTGATAATGAGGGTGGAGGTGTATATAGTGGTGGTTGCTGATAATGAGGGTAGAGGTGTATATAGTGGTGGTTGCTGATAATGAGGGTGGAGGTGTATATAGTGGTGGTTGTGATAATGAGGGTAGAGGTGTATATAGTGGTGGTTGTTGATAATGAGGGTAGAGGTGTATATAGTGTATATAGTGGTGGTTGTTGATAATGAGGGTAGAGGTGTATATAGTGTATATAGTGGTGGTTGTTGATAATGAGGGTAGAGGTGTATATAGTGTATATAGTGTATATAGTGGTGGTTGTTGATAATGAGGGTAGAGGTGTATATAGTGTATATAGTGGTGGTTGCTGATAATGAGGGTAGAGGTGTATAAGTGTATATATAGTAATGGTTGTTAATAATGAGGGTAGAGGTGTATATAGTGGTGGTTGTTGATAATGAGGGTAGAGGTGTATATAGTGGTGGTTGCTGATAATGAGGGTGGAGGTGTATATAGTGGTGGTTGCTGATAATGAGGGTTATATATAGTGGTGGTTGCTGATAATGAGGGTAGAGGTGTATATAGTGGTGGTTGTTGATATGAGGGTAGAGGTGTATATAGTGTATATAGTGGTGGTTGTTGATAATGAGGGTAGAGGTGTATATAGTGTATATAGTGGTGGTTGTTGATAATGAGGGTAGAGGTGTATATAGTGGTGGTTGTTGATAATGAGGGTAGAGGTGTATATAGTGGTGGTTGCTGATAATGAGGGTAGAGGTGTATATAGTGGTGGTTGTTGATAATGAGGGTAGAGGTGTATATAGTGGTGGTTGTTGATAATGAGGGTAGAGGTGTATATAGTGGTGGTTGTTGATAATGAGGGTAGAGGTGTATATAGTGGTGGTTGTTGATAATGAGGGTAGAGGTGTATATAGTGTATATAGTGGTGGTTGTTGATAATGAGGGTAGAGGTGTATATAGTGGTGGTTGTTGATAATGAGGGTAGAGGTGTATATAGTGTATATAGTGGTGGTTGTTGATAATGAGGGTAGAGGTGTATATAGTGGTGGTTGTTGATAATGAGGGTAGAGGGTGTATATAGTGGTGGTTGCTGATAATGAGGGTAGAGGTGTATATAGTGGTGGTTGTTGATAATGAGGGTAGAGGTGTATATAGTGTATATAGTGGTGGTTGCTGATGATGAGGGTAGAGGTGTATATAGTGTATAGTGGTGGTTGTTGATAATGAGGGTAGAGGTGTATATGTATAGTGGTGGTTGTTGATAATGAGGGTAGAGGTGTATATAGTGGTGGTTGTTGATAATGAGGGTAGAGGTGTATATAGTGTATATAGTGGTGGTTGTTGATAATGAGGGTAGAGGTGTATATAGTGTTGTAGTGGTTGCTGATAATGAGGGTAGAGGTGTATATAGTGGTGGTTGCTGATAATGAGGGTAGAGGTGTATATAGTGTATATAGTGGTGGTTGTTGATAATGAGGGTAGAGGTGTATATAGTGTATATAGTGGTGGTTGTTGATAATGAGGGTAGAGGTGTATATAGTGGTGGTTGCTGATAATGAGGGTAGAGGTGTATATAGTGGTGGTTGTTGATAATGAGGGTAGAGGTGTTATAGTGTATATAGTGGTGGTTGTTGATAATGAGGGTAGAGGTGTATATGTGTTATGTGTATATAGTGGTGGTTGTTGCTAATGAGGGTAGAGGTGTATATAGTGGTGGTTGTTGATAATGAGGGTAGAGGTGTAAATAGTGGTGGTTGTGATAATGAGGGTAGAGGTGTAAGTAGTGGTGGTTGTTGATAATGAGGGTAGAGGTGTAGTGTGGTTGATGATAATGAGGGTAGAGGTGTATATAGTGGTGGTTGTTGATAATGAGGGTATATATAGTGGTGGTTGTTGATAATGAGGGTAGAGGTGTATATAGTGTATATAGTGGTGTTTGTTGATAATGAGGGTAGAGGTGTATATAGTGGTGGTTGTTGATAATGAGGGTAGAGGTGTATATAGTGTATATAGTGGTGGTTGTTGATAATGAGGGTAGAGGTGTATATAGTGGTGGTTGTTGATAATGAGGGTAGAGGTGTATATAGTGTATATAGTGGTGGTTGTTGATAATGAGGGTAGAGGTGTATATAGTGTATATAGTGGTGGTTGCTGATAATGAGGGTAGAGGTGTATATAGTGGTGGTTGCTGATAATGAGGGTAGAGGTGTATATAGTGTATATAGTGGTGGTTGTTGATAATGAGGGTAGAGGTGTATATAGTGTATATAGTGGTGGTTGTTGATAATGAGGGTAGAGGTGTATATAGTGGTGGTTGCTGATAATGAGGGTAGAGGTGTATATAGTGGTGGTTGTTGATAATGAGGGTAGAGGTGTATATAGTGTATATAGTGGTGGTTGTTGATAATGAGGGTAGAGGTGTATATAGTGTATATAGTGGTGGTTGTTGCTAATGAGGGTAGAGGTGTATATAGTGGTGGTTGTTGATAATGAGGGTAGAGGTGTATATAGTGGTGGTTGTTGATAATGAGGGTAGAGGTGTATATAGTGGTGGTTGTTGATAATGAGGGTAGAGGTGTATATAGTGGTGGTTGTTGATAATGAGGGTAGAGGTGTATATAGTGGTGGTTGTTGATAATGAGGGTAGAGGTGTATATAGTGGTGGTTGTTGATAATGAGGGTAGAGGTGTATATAGTGTATATAGTGGTGGTTGTTGATAATGAGGGTAGAGGTGTATATAGTGGTGGTTGTTGATAATGAGGGTAGAGGTGTATATAGTGTATATAGTGGTGGTTGTTGATAATGAGGGTAGAGGTGTATATAGTGTATATAGTGGTGGTTGCTGATAATGAGGGTAGAGGTGTATATAGTGTATATAGTGGTGGTTGTTGATAATGAGGGTAGAGGTGTATATAGTGTATATAGTGGTGGTTGTTTATAATGAGGGTAGAGGTGTATATAGTGTATATAGTGGTGGTTGTTGATAATGAGGGTAGAGGTGTATATAGTGTATATAGTGGTGGTTGTTGATAATGAGGGTAGAGGTGTATATAGTGTATATAGTGGTGGTTGCTGATAATGAGGGTAGAGGTGTATATAGTGTATATAGTGGTGGTTGTTGATAATGAGGGTAGAGGTGTATATAGTGTATATAGTGGTGGTTGTTGATAATGAGGGTAGAGGTGTATATAGTGGTGGTTGCTGATAATGAGGGTAGAGGTGTATATAGTGGTGGTTGTTGATAATGAGGGTAGAGGTGTATATAGTGGTGGTTGTTGATAATGAGGGTAGAGGTGTATATAGTGTATATAGTGGTGGTTGTTGATAATGAGGGTAGAGGTGTATTATAGTGTATATAGTGGTGGTTGTTGATAATGAGGGTAGAGGTGTATATAGTGTATATAGTGGTGGTTGTTGATAATGAGGGTAGAGGTGTATATAGTGGTGGTTGCTGATAATGAGGGTAGAGGTGTATATAGTGGTGGTTGCTGATAATGAGGGTAGAGGTGTATATAGTGTATATAGTGGTGGTTGCTGATAATGAGGGTAGAGGTGTATATAGTGGTGGTTGTTGATAATGAGGGTAGAGGTGTATATAGTGTATATAGTGGTGGTTGCTGATAATGAGGGTAGAGGTGTATATAGTGTATATAGTGGTGGTTGCTGATAATGAGGGTAGAGGTGTATATAGTGGTGGTTGTTGATAATGAGGGTAGAGGTGTATATAGTGTATATAGTGGTGGTTGCTGATAATGAGGGTAGAGGTGTATATAGTGGTGGTTGCTGATAATGAGGGTAGAGGTGTATTTAGTGGTAGTTGTTGATAATGAGGGTAGAGGTGTATATAGTGTATATAGTGGTGGTTGTTGATAATGAGGGTAGAGGTGTATATAGTGTATATAGTGGTGGTTGCTGATAATGAGGGTAGAGGTGTATATAGTGTATATAGTGGTGGTTGCTGATAATGAGGGTAGAGGTGTATATAGTGGTGGTTGCTGATAATGAGGGTAGAGGTGTATATAGTGGTGGTTGTTGATAATGAGGGTAGAGGTGTATATAGTGTATATAGTGGTGGTTGTTGATAATGAGGGTAGAGGTGTATATAGTGGTGGTTGCTGATAATGAGGGTAGAGGTGTATATAGTGGTGGTTGCTGATAATGAGGGTAGAGGTGTATATAGTGTATATAGTGGTGGTTGTTGATAATGAGGGTAGAGGTGTATATAGTGTATATAGTGGTGGTTGTTGATAATGAGGGTAG
This sequence comes from Oncorhynchus mykiss, assembly GCF_057628025.1. Taxonomy (NCBI): domain Eukaryota; kingdom Metazoa; phylum Chordata; class Actinopteri; order Salmoniformes; family Salmonidae; genus Oncorhynchus; species Oncorhynchus mykiss. The sequence goes on along the minus strand of NC_143031.1, from coordinate 87,822,426 downwards.
AGGTGTATATAGTGTATATAGTGGTGGTTGTTGATAATGAGGGTAGAGGTGTATATAGTGGTGGTTGCTGATAATGAGGGTAGAGGTGTATATAGTGGTGGTTGCTGATAATGAGGGTAGAGGTGTATATAGTGTATATAGTGGTGGTTGTTGATAATGAGGGTAGAGGTGTATATAGTGTATGTAGTGGTGGTTGTTGATAATGAGGGTAGAGGTGTATATAGTGTATACAGTGGTGGTTGTTGATAATGAGGGTAGAGGTGTATATAGTGTATACAGTGGTGGTTGTTGATAATGAGGGTAGAGGTGTATATAGTGTATATAGTGGTGGTTGTTGATAATGAGGGTAGAGGTGTATATAGTGGTGGTTGCTGATAATGAGGGTAGAGGTGTATATAGTGGTGGTTGTTGATAATGAGGGTAGAGGTGTATATAGTGGTGGTTGTTGATAATGAGGGTAGAGGTGTATATAGTGGTGGTTGTTGATAATGAGGGTAGAGGTGTATATAGTGGTGGTTGTTGATAATGAGGGTAGAGGTGTATATAGTGGTGGTTGTTGATAATGAGGGTAGAGGTGTATATAGTGGTGGTTGCTGATAATGAGGGTAGAGGTGTATATAGTGTATATAGTGGTGGTTGTTGATAATGAGGGTAGAGGTGTATATAGTGTATATAGTGGTGGTTGTTGATAATGAGGGTAGAGGTGTATATAGTGTATATAGTGGTGGTTGTTGATAATGAGGGTAGAGGTGTATATAGTGTATATAGTGGTGGTTGTTGATAAATGAGGGTAGAGGTGTATATAGTGGTGGTTGTTGATAATGAGGGTAGAGGTGTATATAGTGTATATAGTGGTGGTTGTTGATAATGAGGGTAGAGGTGTATAAGGTGTATATAGTGGTGGTTGCTGATAATGAGGGTAGAGGTGTATATAGTGGTGGTTGCTGATAATGAGGGTAGAGGTGTATATAGTGTATATAGTGGTGGTTGTTGATAATGAGGGTAGAGGTGTATATAGTGGTGGTTGTTGATAATGAGGGTAGAGGTGTATATAGTGGTGGTTGCTGATAATGAGGGTAGAGGTGTATATAGTGGTGGTTGTTGATAATGAGGGTAGAGGTGTATATAGTGTATATAGTGGTGGTTGTTGATAATGAGGGTAGAGGTGTATATAGTGTATATAGTGGTGGTTGCTGATAATGAGGGTAGAGGTGTATATAGTGTATATAGTGGTGGTTGTTGATAATGAGGGTAGAGGTGTATATAGTGTATATAGTGGTGGTTGTTGATAATGAGGGTAGAGGTGTATATAGTGTATATAGTGGTGGTTGTTGATAATGAGGGTAGAGGTGTATATAGTGGTGGTTGCTGATAATGAGGGTAGAGGTGTATATAGTGTATATAGTGGTGGTTGCTGATAATGAGGGTAGAGGTGTATATAGTGGTGGTTGCTGATAATGAGGGTAGAGGTGTATATAGTGGTGGTTGTTGATAATGAGGGTAGAGGTGTATATAGTGGTGGTTGCTGATAATGAGGGTAGAGGTGTATATAGTGGTGGCTGTTGATAATGAGGGTAGAGGTGTATATAGTGTATATAGTGGTGGTTGTTGATAATGAGGGTAGAGGTGTATATAGTGTATATAGTGGTGGTTGTTGATAATGAGGGTAGAGGTGTATATAGTGGTGGTTGCTGATAATGAGGGTAGAGGTGTATATAGTGTATATAGTGGTGGTTGTTGATAATGAGGGTAGAGGTGTATATAGTGTATATAGTGTATATAGTGGTGGTTGTTGATAATGAGGGTAGAGGTGTATATAGTGTATATAGTGGTGGTTGTTGATAATGAGGGTAGAGGTGTATATAGTGTATATAGTGGTGGTTGCTGATAATGAGGGTAGAGGTGTATATAGTGTATAATATAGTAATGGTTGTTAATAATGAGGGTAGAGGTGTATATAGTGGTGGTTGCTGATAATGAGGGTAGAGGTGTATATAGTGGTGGTTGCTGATAATGAGGGTAGAGGTGTATATAGTGGTGGTTGCTGATAATGAGGGTAGAGGTGTATATAGTGTATATAGTGGTGGTTGCTGATAATGAGGGTAGAGGTGTATATAGTGGTGGTTGTTGATAATGAGGGTAGAGGTGTATATAGTGTATATAGTGGTGGTTGTTGATAATGAGGGTAGAGGTGTATATAGTGTATATAGTGGTGGTTGTTGATAATGAGGGTAGAGGTGTATATAGTGGTGGTTGTTGATAATGAGGGTAGAGGTGTATATAGTGGTGGTTGCTGATAATGAGGGTAGAGGTGTATATAGTGGTGGTTGTTGATAATGAGGGTAGAGGTGTATATAGTGGTGGTTGTTGATAATGAGTGTAGAGGTGTAGTGGTGGTTGTTGATAATGAGGGTAGAGGTGTATATAGTGGTGGTTGTTGATAATGAGGGTAGAGGTGTATATAGTGTATATAGTGGTGGTTGTTGATAATGAGGGTAGAGGTGTATATAGTGGTGGTTGTTGATAATGAGGGTAGAGGTGTATATAGTGTATATAGTGGTGGTTGTTGATAATGAGGGTAGAGGTGTATATAGTGGTGGTTGTTGATAATGAGGGTAGAGGTGTATATAGTGGTGGTTGCTGATAATGAGGGTAGAGGTGTATATAGTGGTGGTTGTTGATAATGAGGGTAGAGGTGTATATAGTGTATATAGTGGTGGTTGCTGATGATGAGGGTAGAGGTGTATATAGTGTATATAGTGGTGGTTGTTGATAATGAGGGTAGAGGTGTATATAGTGTATATAGTGGTGGTTGTTGATAATGAGGGTAGAGGTGTATATAGTGTATATAGTGTATATAGTGGTGGTTGTTGATAATGAGGGTAGAGGTGTATATAGTGTATATAGTGGTGGTTGTTGATAATGAGGGTAGAGGTGTATATAGTGTATATAGTGGTGGTTGCTGATAATGAGGGTAGAGGTGTATATAGTGTATAATATAGTAATGGTTGTTAATAATGAGGGTAGAGGTGTATATAGTGGTGGTTGTTGATAATGAGGGTAGAGGTGTATATAGTGGTGGTTGCTGATAATGAGGGTGGAGGTGTATATAGTGGTGGTTGCTGATAATGAGGGTAGAGGTGTATATAGTGTATATAGTGGTGGTTGCTGATAATGAGGGTAGAGGTGTATATAGTGGTGGTTGTTGATAATGAGGGTAGAGGTGTATATAGTGTATATAGTGGTGGTTGTTGATAATGAGGGTAGAGGTGTATATAGTGTATATAGTGGTGGTTGTTGATAATGAGGGTAGAGGTGTATATAGTGGTGGTTGTTGATAATGAGGGTAGAGGTGTATATAGTGGTGGTTGCTGATAATGAGGGTAGAGGTGTATATAGTGGTGGTTGTTGATAATGAGGGTAGAGGTGTATATAGTGGTGGTTGTTGATAATGAGTGTAGAGGTGTATATAGTGGTGGTTGTTGATAATGAGGGTAGAGGTGTATATAGTGGTGGTTGTTGATAATGAGGGTAGAGGTGTATATAGTGTATATAGTGGTGGTTGTTGATAATGAGGGTAGAGGTGTATATAGTGGTGGTTGTTGATAATGAGGGTAGAGGTGTATATAGTGTATATAGTGGTGGTTGTTGATAATGAGGGTAGAGGTGTATATAGTGGTGGTTGTTGATAATGAGGGTAGAGGTGTATATAGTGGTGGTTGCTGATAATGAGGGTAGAGGTGTATATAGTGGTGGTTGTTGATAATGAGGGTAGAGGTGTATATAGTGTATATAGTGGTGGTTGCTGATGATGAGGGTAGAGGTGTATATAGTGTATATAGTGGTGGTTGTTGATAATGAGGGTAGAGGTGTATATAGTGTATATAGTGGTGGTTGTTGATAATGAGGGTAGAGGTGTATATAGTGGTGGTTGTTGATAATGAGGGTAGAGGTGTATATAGTGTATATAGTGGTGGTTGTTGATAATGAGGGTAGAGGTGTATATAGTGTATAT